>NW_024067172.1:0-108204 GCF_015039405.1 Cantharellus anzutake
AACATCGTTCGACTCATGTTAACAAGGGCTTTCCAACGATACCAAATTCGTCCGGATCGGTGGAGAATTGATGGAGATATGGAGGAAGCGGTGCGGGTGACAGTTGCCCAATTTGGAAACTGATGGTTGTCCGTGTCAGAATGGCTTAAAAAAATCGAAAGAAATATGAAAAACGTGGAAGGGATATATGGAACAGTGGTAGATGTGTTTCGGAGTGGGGTGCTGACGTGGGTGGTAGAATCGCGATAATCGGCTTGTTGCATGGTACCGGCTGTGCCCGCCTACATCGTCGTGGACCTAGCTGCATCGACAGCGACATCGTCGCTCAGATAGTTGTCGTCGTAGTGACGAGTCTCGACATCAGCATCATTCATGACGAATCCTCGTCTTGACAATGGTGCGAGTAATGGACATGGTGCGCAGATGGCCGTGTCCATGAGAAGAGGGAGCATGCCCTCGCACTGGTGGTGTGTGGGCGGATTCGTACACTGACAAGTGTGCATACGTTGGAGGGGGTATTGCAGTGGAGGTGGAGCGTTTGAATACGCCACAGGTGTGGGCTTGCGTACATCATAGGTTGGTTTGAGTACGACGTTGGGGAGGGTTCGAGTACATAAGTGCTCGTTCCTGATGTTGAATTTTACGACGCTCACAAGCATCGTCAGTCATTGGTTTTATCCATCGACATGTGAGGATGTACATCTGTGCAATACGAGCTGGGGGTACTGGTCGGGAAGTCTTTTGCCTCCGTCTCAATGTCGTCACGTGACATACGCATTTGTGAGGCGCGGTTGTTTGTAGCCACACTGTAACAGTCGTACAGGTGTCGATGTCCTCTTGTGAGGGCTTGCCCGTCTTGAACGACCAGGCAAGGTGGTACATTGTAGCATGGAACCTCACACCTTCTTCAGTGTGTATGTAGTTACGAACCAACTCGAACCACTTAGGTTCTTTGTCACGGATGAGTGCAGCCACGTCTGGGAATTCGATTCTATCAACATGGTCGATGTCGTAGAAGTGGTAGGAAGGGCCACCGATCGACAATATGTCGGTGGGGTAGGGTTCGCCATGCACTTCAGTGAGTTTGGCATCGTAGTACTCGTAGTAATGGTAGCCAGGTGGACGGTTCACGATGAATTCTTCGAATGGGCATCAGGGTCGATGACCCATTCGCCTTCCATCTCGTCATCGTCGGACGTGGGAGCCCATCTCTTGGAAGAGGTGGTTTTTTCGACGGCGCAGACTTGGCTGACACAGGATCCACCGGGCCAACCCTGGGGATAATGATGGTTTGGGGAACAGTGGGCCGTGACGACGAGGGAGCAGAAGATTGGATCGGGGCGGGTTTGGGAGATGCAGGGCGTCCCCTTGCTGTGTGTGCGACTCTAAAGACGTCCTCGTTGAGTTTGTTGTTGGCCTTTCGGAGGGATTCGACCCGTCGATGAAACGGTCGTTTTCAGAATGCAGGTCGTTGGCCTCGTTCTGCAGCATCTCATACTTATTCCTGAGCTCATCGAGCTCATCATTCCTACGTTCGTCTTTGAACATAATCTCTTTACATTTCTCGAGTTTCTTCTTGATATGGGCCCACACGACTTCTGTAATCATTTCGAGTTGATCAAGCCCTGTCTGCGTGGAACGCGGCAGGTGGGGGTATTTCTCACTCGCACTTACACAAGTGGGCAGGACCAAATGGTCCTGTTTTGGGGTTAAAACGCCCGTGCTGGGCGCTTCAGGGGTGACAGTCTGAGTGACTGTGGAGTTGTCGTCCATCGACGACATGGCAGCATCCGTGGTGGACTTACAGGTGGGGAGTTTGGACTGGAGTCTACAAGGGCCTCCTTGATGGGGGAAAGGTCAAGGGAGGAATCAGCGAGGGGGATTCAGTCACGTTCATTTGAGCAATTTCAAATTTGATGGTAGGAAGCAGGATTTGATCCCGCTTTCATCGCATTTATCCGATATTATTCGGATATTCCCGGACTTGCCAGTTTAGGCAACTCATGGCTTCAACACCATAGTTGGCTGTGATAAGGCATTGATATCCGCTGGTATCGGACCGGTAGGCGACATTCACGCCGCAGTCATGATGGTCCGCTGGATCTATTGTCCGGCATCTGATCCCGTCGTTGACAGTTCAGTTCCTCGACGTTCTCTACCCCTTGTACTGTTAGGTAGTCATCCAACGCAATTAGATCGTTTATGTTGGCCAAGGGTTCCCAAGTAAGGTCACCAAGGCCCCATCGGACACGGAACCATAAAGACTTATCGTCGTCCCATCGATGGTCAACGATTTCCTTAACCTGGTATTCCCATTCTGGGTCATCACCAAAGTCATAAAATACTTCTACAGCGCGCCCAGGGAACAGCACAGAATCATTTGGCTCATGAGGTGCGAGCCGTGAGGCGTGGAACTTCGCAAAGATGTTTCTTTGTGTCAACACTGGGGGATGCCTGAGGACATAGTTTGATGAGTCCTCAAATACCTCCAGTATTTCATAGGGGCCAATATAAGTTGGCAACAACTTATGCACCCTCCCCTTGGGGAGGTTCAGATCTTTCGTTGAAAGATATGTGTAGTCCCCTTTCTTCAGTTTGGGGGAATCAGGGCGCCAATGTCGGTTTGCCTGGATAGCCTGTTCTACACGACTGTCAGAGTCTGGATTATTGTCAGAGTCTGAAATACTGTCAGAGTCTGGATTGCTTGTCAGAAGACTGGGATATTGTCGGAGTCGGACAAACTGTCCGAAGACGGATGGAAGATGGATGGGTCTCTGTCTGAGTTGAGGTCGGAGTTGATGCAGAGGTCTGTTGGAGCGCGTGCACGGATATGCGGGCGGAAATATGCGGCACATCCGGAAGCACTGTTCGTTAGCAGAGTGGGATCGTGGCCTCAGTGACTCAGGTGGAGCGCTGTGCCCTGAGCTTGACGTTTGGGGGAGATCCTGTATTTACAGACTGACACTCACAGCGGACTTCAAACAAGACTTGCGGGCGGAGCGGACCTGTAGGAGGAGCGCAGACTCCGCGAGCACGGACTCAGAGGGGGGGAAGCCCCCTTTGCAGAAGGAGACTCAGACCAGACAGGGGGGGTACTCTAGTTGATTTCAGACTGAGGTCCCCAAAAGTATTTACAAGGTATATAAATAGGCAAGAGGGAATATAGAAAGGCCGGTCAGTCCGGCGCAGTCCGGCGCGGAGATAAGCGGGGATTGTCAAACTAAATAAGGACAAGAGCCCGGGAACTGGAAACGAGGAACAGATGAATAAACAATAAGTGGCAAGGGTTATTGATGAATAACTGAATGAGATCAATAACCTAGTGCCAATAAAGAGGGGATCAAATGCCGATATTGGCAGGGAAGTGTCAGGGACGCGTCCGGGGTGGAGGGGGCCCGGCTGTAGCGCCCGGCAGAGGGACCCTCTCGGGGGACGAAGCGGGCGCGCGTACTGACGGGCCCGATCTGGGACTATAGTCCCTGGCCACTTAGACTGAAGTGGAAAACGTGAATTGTTATTAAAAGGAAGAACTACACTACTTACCTGAAGTGGAAAACGTGAGAAGAAGGTTACTTCTTCAGTTCCCACTTCAGGTACATTTATGTACATGCGGCTTGGGTCATGTGACGGGTGCCACGTCATCTGCGGAGAGGGCCGCAGCCATCTGGGTATCCCCGCGGGGGATCCTGAGGGCGTCCGCGCGTGCTGGGCGTAGCGGGAGGTCGCCCGGGGTGTCCGAGCCGGACGGGTCAACAGTACAATGATACAAGGGAAGGTGGTCCGTGTAAATAGAAA
This sequence comes from Cantharellus anzutake, assembly GCF_015039405.1. Lineage (NCBI taxonomy): Eukaryota > Fungi > Basidiomycota > Agaricomycetes > Cantharellales > Hydnaceae > Cantharellus > Cantharellus anzutake. The sequence goes on from NW_024067172.1 coordinate 3,796, forward strand.
GAATAAACAGAAAGGGAGAGTGAAATAAAGGAGGAAGAGAAAAGAGGGAAGAGGGAGGAAAGGGGAAGAGGGAGGAAGGATGGGTAGCGGGGAGCGGGTGAGCGGGTGAGGTGGGCCCAGGTGGGCCCGGGTGGAACCGGGTCAGGCGGGTGTGCCCTGACAGGAAGCAAACAATAAATGGCACTCGGCAAGGAATGAATGATAAGCTGCCAAGTGACAAATGGCCAGAGGAAAAGCGGAGGTCAGTGCGCGGCGCCGATACAAGTCCGCAAATAAGCGGGGTCGGTGCGGTGCTGACACAAGTCCGCGAACAGAGGTTGATCTGCCAGCACTGTCACACAAGGACAGCATGAAGGCCAACAGAGGTACAGAGGGGAGTGGGAGTGTTGACCTGACCAGAGGTGTCAAGGGCAACCAGAAGTGGCCAGAAGGTGCAGAGATGGGCAGAGGGTGTGGAGTGGGCAGAGGGTGCGGAATGCACGGAAGCGGGGCATGGCTGTGACCACATAGTGGGAAGCGATGAGTGTGGTTCGGATGGAGACAAGGCAGGCATGACTGAATGCCAGGAGCACCAAGGGCTCAGGAACTGGAGGTAAGGTCGGAATACCGGCAGGGTCTAGGTTCTGATTATTGGCCAAGTCTCATGCAGTAAGGCAGGGGGCCAGACATGGGGTTGGGGGCTGGTTAGGATGGGTTTCGGGTCGGCAGATTCGCCTATCGGCATTGGTTCGCCGCTGATGGAGCCCCGGGATTTGTCGGTTGTGACAACGACTCTTAATAATAGCGTCGTGAGCGGCCTGGATGTTGTCCAGGGCCCGCTGGGCAAAGGATTTTACCCCCGGCAATTCGGATGACGGCAGAGACACGGTCATCTGTGGGAGGTATCCGTATACCAACTCAAACAGGCGAATCCCGTTGATTTATTCGCACTTGAGTTCAATGCGAATTCTACCATGGGTATATGCACGGCCCAATCTCACTGATCAGGTCGGACAAATGACCAAAGGATCTGGACCACCGTCTGGATCGCTCGTTCTGCTTGGCCATCCCCTTGAGGATGGAATGCGGTAGTTAACTTGAGTTTAACACCCATGAGTCGGTGTAACTCAGTCCAAAATTGAGATGTAAACTTCGTGTCATGGTCTGACACGATGGATGTAGGCATGCCATGCAAGCGCACGACATGTTGCAGGAACAGATGCACCAGTTCAATAGTCTTGACCTGGGTCGTCACAGGCACTAGGTGAACTTGGCACGTTAGTCGGCACAGAACTACCCAAAGATAGTTATAACTCAGGCTCGTCGGGAATGGTCCGATGAAATCCATGGCGATTGACTCCCAAGGTTTCTCAGGGACCGGGAGTTGGTGAAGCAGTCCCGGATATCTGAGTTTGCTTTTCTTGGTTGTCTGGCACGTCCTGCAGGACGTGCAGAATTTCTCGATGTCTTTTGACATCGAAGACCACCAGTAGTGTTTGTGTATGTACTCGAGCATCTTCTTGGCACCGAGGTGACCAAGGATTCGGTGTGCATGCTCGATCGCGATGCCCATTATCCTCTCCCCTCTATGAATAGATTCAGGGAGGACAAGTCGTGGCTCACCTGAATCATTCAGATGGAAAATTAGGCCATCGACGATCGAGAACTTAGGGAAATCCCCAGGTTTTGCGAGGATCCCTCTCCAAGCAGTGTGCTTGGAGTAGCCGTCTTTCACACTTGCGATGAAAGTTTTGTCCTCCACATGAGGACGTAGTTCTGCCAATGGCGGCAGTACATCTTCGAGGGAAAGCTCCCTCCTCCCTTGACAATCGTCAGGGGGATCGAGCATGGATGCCTCGAGATCTCGTGGCTCCTGAGTGTCTCCAATAGAGTGGGACGCACCCAGGCGTATGCACTGCAGTTTTAACCTGTGCAGGTGTAATAATTCTCGTGCTTCCTCAGCACGCGCCAAGGGCAGGTCGTCGCCCTCTTTATCAATCTGTATATCTGCAGATATGTAATTGTCATAGTGGACATCCTCATCTGACGAGGATTCATAGTATCGTGACAGGGCATCAGCCACTTTGTTTGTGTGGCCCTGTACATACACGATGTCGCAATTGAAACCGTGAAAGAAATTCTGCCAACGAATGTGACACGGCGCAGTGTGATTCTTCTCTTTGAAGTAAGTGAGCGCCACAGTGAATTTCCGCCCACCAGTCAGCTTGTCGAGCCATTTGGTGAGCGCTTCCAGAACGCCTAGAGCTTCTAGCTCATAGGCGAAATATGCCCATTGAGTTGGGTGAATTTCTTCGACATAAATGCAGCAGGGTTAGAGGTTTGCCATTCTGCACCCTGTGCGAGCACGGCCCTGACGCCAGCGGGGCAGGCGTCAGTGATCACCCAGACACGGTACTTGTCTTGGTCTTCTGAATCCAGTATATCCCAGATTATGGGCTTTAGAATCGGCATCTTGCATGTGATTACTTTGATCTGCGCGAAACATTTTTCGTGTAGGGCGCTCCAGCGGAACGGCATATGGCTGGTGCATATGGATTGCAACGGTCCAGTGTATGCACTGACGTTGGGCAGGAATTTTACTAGGTACTCAATGAGCCCTAGGAATTGCAGAACCTCGGTGTGGTTCTCTGGTGTTCGCCAGTTCCTTATTTTGTCTAGTTTGTCCGAATCTGCATGGATTCCGTTTGAGTCCACTTTACACCCCAGTATGTCGAGTACAGGGGTGAATGGCTCAAATTTCCTTGGGCTCACATAGAGCTTCTTGTCCCTTAGACGACTATATATCCACAAGAATTTCTCGTTGTGTTGCTTCACTGTCGTAGTTCCAGTGAAGATGTCATCGAACCATATGTGGACAGCTTGACCGATTTGATCCCTTAGGATCCAAGTCAAAATGCGCTGGAACGTGGAAGGGCCGTTACAGTCCCCTTGTTGCAGCACGTTCGATATGAAAGTACTGTACAGGGTACTCATCCCCGTGTATTGTATGCAGTCCAGTTCGATATGAATCTGTTCGTACGCATCCGTCATATCGATCTTTGATCAATAAGTTACCCGAGCCATACTATCCATGATGAAACGCATGTCAGGCATGGGCGTGACATCGAGAATTGAGTTCGCGTTGCGATTTCTCGCATCGATTACGGTCCGTAAAGAACCGTCCTTCTTTGCAAGACAAAGAAGTGGAGCCGCCGTCGCGACTGCCTTGCGTTCCCACCACTTGGCTCGCTCATAACGAGCGATCTTTTCTCGAAGCTGCGGTTTGAGGGCCTGAGGGCACGTAGCCCTTCTTTCTATATATTTTTTATTCGGATCAATCAAGTTGATCCGGTGGTTAACCTCCCTGAACGGAGGTAGGACTTCAGGGGCTGGCACCATGATGTCCTTGAAACGTTCATGCCACCAATTCCTGAGTGGCACGAATTCAGGGTCTGTCATTGGCAGCCCTTCTAAATGGGAACAGTCGGGAAGCCTGAGGTCTTTCGACCTCGGGCTTGGCCAGTGATTGGGCCACTGGGAGGTATCTGCATCTTTTTGAGTGGAGATGGCAAGGACACGTGGCGGAGGGTTTCCAGCCTTCGCCGTATTGCATCATGCCATCTGTTTAGATGGCAGTTCGGATCTCGGTGCATGGGGAATTTTGGGGTGACCGCATGCAGCAGCCCCCACGGAGGTTTTACCCCGTTCTGTCAGGACATCAAATGTTTTGATGTCACCCGTCTTTATGTGGACAGTGTGTGTTTCGAAATTGAGGGACGCTCCGTTGGCATTCAGCCAAGGAGCTCCGAGAATGGTGTCGTAGCGGTCAATGTTGACGACGTCAAAATAGTGAGTAGACGTAACCCCGTGAATGGTTATGGGAGTATTCGTGCCGTACATTATGCACGAACGACTGTTTTTGGTCCCCATCTGGAGAACCAAGGGGTTTGGCAACTCGAGCAGTGGAATATGTACTGCTCAGACAAAATCTGGAGATAGGGCATCTGTTTCAGTGCCACTATCAAATAGGACAAAAGCATTTACCCTGGCGATGTTAACCTCGCCGGTGAGCATCCGCCTTAAGTTGGCGCTGCGGTTTTCAGGGTATTTACCCGCCTCTCACAAGATTCTAAACTTCACATCGAATATTGGCGGGATTTTTTTCAGAAGCTTGTTAGGCACTGAAGGACTCGTCACACTTTGCGTTGACGGTTTGCTGGATGAAGATTTTGGGACCGGTATAACACCATCCCTCTTGTAGGTCTTTACTGCATCGTCAACAAGCTCAGCTACTATCTGCTCATCAGATGGCAGTTTGTCTGCTTGCCGAGCAGACGCTAATTTAATGGAGAAGTTTTCGTCCATGGGATCCACGAACGTCATAGCACCAACGAACATGTCAGCGTCCACTTCTACGTACTCCTCCTCCACCTCAGCGAGGAGGTTGGGGTCGTACGGGTCGTCCACAAGTTTATCGTTGAACGCCTCATCGTCAGCCATATAGTCCTGCACCTCTGCAGGATCTTCAACACCTTCCGGTTCTTCTACAGGCTCTGAGTCCTGTAGGTCTCATTTGTCAGACTCGACTGCTATGTTGTACATGCGCAGTTTGGGCTTGTCATGATTTGGGCAATCACGTTGATAGCCTACTTTCCCGCATTTATAACAATGCGGTTTCCCATCCTTATCCAAGGATGGTGTCGATTTCGTTGCTGTAGACGACGTCGACTTCTCTGGTTTTGGAGCTGGCGAATAGCTCGCACGGAAGGTCGAGCATTGTCCGCTCTTCAGAGTTGACATGTTTCCCCTGAATGTGTTTTTGTACACTTTCTTGGCGGACGAAGAATCAGCAGCTTTTTTGGGTGCTGCTGCGGTGTTGGCTTGTTTTTGTGTCGTTTTTGACGTGGCTGGCACTTGCGAGTCGTTACGATATGCAGAGATCGCCTTAATCGAATTGTATGCGTGGTCCAGGCAGAGCACGGCGGTCCACAACTCGTCTTCATTGTGTAGTCCACGGAAATTTTGTGGCGCATAACCATCTCCTGACGCATTTCACCAGGGATGGCGTTCAGGAAACGTTCATTGAATGTTGCCTGGTCAGGAGGCGTGATCATCTCCTCAGCTGCACGATACAGCTGGTTATAGAAGTGTTTGATTCCCTTTGTGGAATCGTATGAAAGTGTTTTGAACGCTTTGTGGATGCTACTGCTGCAGACTTCTTGATGAAGGTGCAGATAAGGATCTCTAGTAGATCCCAGAATGGGGGAGTTACCCCGTTCTGCACTCCAATGCGTATATAGTGCATCAGGAGGTCTTGCGCCTCGCCTTCAACGGCGGTTGTCAAAGTGTGGACGTGAAACTCGTTATAAGCTTCACCCTTCCACCCACACGACGACATATAGGCTAGCCATGAGTGCAGCCAGTTGTGGAATATTTTCGAGTTATTCTCTCCAGACCATTTGATGGTCGGAGTCAGTCCCTGCATCTTTTTGAGCAGTTCTGGGCATACATCTGCAGGCAGTGGCTGCAGGATTCGAACCTCCACACTTCGGCATGCAGACTCAAGAAGCTGAGTCATGAACTCAGATGGATCAGGCACTACTCATGCCGCAGGTGCTGCGTATGAATGCATGGTTGAGTCAAACAAACCGGGTCGTACAGACGAGCGGTTTGGAAAGTTGGATGAAGGCTCCCGTTTTGCTTCGGTGCCAAATGGGTCAGGAAATGGTGGGTTGGGCCAGGACGAGCCACCCTCGCCACCATCCCCGTCATCACCATCCCCACTTGGACGGCGGGGCCTTCTTCCCGAGTTAGACCTAACTTGGTCTACACACCTCTTGCTCCCTTCTGGAGCCGCAGGCAGTTGTGAGAATCGGTGGTAGTTATCCAGCACCCGTCTGAGTGCTGTGCCGTGGGACAGTCTTTCGGGGTCTTCACTGTTTGCCCCACGACCCGTGTTGTATATGAATGCTGCGTCTGCATCCAGATGGGTGTTAAAGTCGAAAGTAGATTCGCTGAGACTACACTTAGCGAAGATAGGTCTGACCTTGGCGGGCTGTCTGCCAATGTCATCTGCACGATCCTGGACGTAGATCGGGCATTTTTTCCGTGTGTAATAATCGTATGGAACACTGGTGACTTCCGCATCACCATCTTCCTCCTGTATCGTCTCCACAGTGGCCCTCATCGGCACTGCTTTCTTTCTCCCATGGTCGGGAGGGAAATTACGCATTTGAGTAGTGTCAACGTGTGGTATTTTCACCCCACCGTTTGTGGGTTGGGACGACAGAATGAATGGCGTGGGCACGAAGCCTGGTCTGAAATGGAATGGAGAAGTTCCACTCTCCCCTGCAGTCGACGATCCAGCCAGTTGTCCTGGGTCGATCTCCCTACCTTTTCCCTTGGCGTCAGTGGTTACTGGCACCATCGACAGGGTAGGTGGCTTAGTTCCACTAAAGATGGGAACTAAATGTCCGTCAGATTCTTGTACCTCGACAGACAGGCGTGAACTTGTCGCCTCTGTGACGATGGCAGAGACAGTGGGGATCCCTCCAGGTATGGGGACCCCACTGATTGGTTGACCCGTTGGATTAATGGGGACTACAGGGACCTCCTGGGGTGCTTGCGCCTCCACAGCAGGTTTAGTGATTGGTTGACCCGTTTGATTAACGGGGACTACAGGGACCTCTTGGGGTGCCTGCGCCTCAACAGCGGTTTTTTTCGTCTGGTCAGAGATGACAATAGGGTCTCCACCCGTTGTTGGGTTCACTGGAGGGTTTGCAGGTGGGTTATCCACCGTTGCTGCGGGTGGCTTTGGCTCGTCGCGTTGAGAGAGCGCGAGGAGAATTTCGTTTAGTTTCTCATTAAGTCTTTCCTCCACCTTAATGATGTTACGATCTAGACAAGCGATGTTATCGCTATTCCCAGAGATTTGGGTATTCATGTTATGGACATCGACTTGGTCGACGTGATTTCTTAGTACTTGCACCATTTCAGATGCGAGGGAGTGGGTTGGGGATGGAGGATGCGACGCGCGCATTGGGACGAATGCCGCAAGGGTCTCTGCTGCGAGGGCTTTAGACGTTGTGACCTCGTCAATGTCTCTCATATAGGTGGGACGCATCTGAGACGCGTCCCTGGGCCCTTGCAGGCCCAGATCACCACCATCACTTGAGGTGGTATCGTCTTCTGCCCTACAGCCAGTGGAGGGGCCGACCGTGTTGGCAGGAGCATTGGACGTGCTCCTGGTGTTGTATCTCCCCGACATCCAGAAGAGGTGTCGAGTCGTTCAACAAGTTTGCATGAGAACTTGATCGAAGTCGCACGTTGTCAGGGGCCGACGATGCGCGTGTTGCCAAATGGGGTTTCGGTGCCGGTAACGCAGTGCCGAGAATGGAAAGAGAATAAGAGCGTAAAAAAGTGAAAGGTATCTTACTAGCTTGGGGACGGTAACATTCCGTTCCCCCGTTCGCCTCAGGCCTCAGAAGTCTGTCTAAGTATACGCTTGATTTGGCTGTATATTAACAGGGTAGAAGTAAAGGCTGATCCGCCTTTTACAGCTACCTCGAGGGTTTATATACAATCTTATACATTCTCGGCACAAATAAATAGAGAAGCTTCTGCAACGCTAAATTAGCGTCGCGACATAATTATTACACAACACAACATCAACTGATGTTGTGGGCAGAATATAGACATGGGCCGGGGCCTCACAGGAAGGAGGAGGTCCGGAAGTCGGGTTGGGATCGGGTATGCACGGATATGACATTAACGAAGGTGATAAAATACCTATACCCTTTGCATGTAACAGTTTCGACTTCGCAAACATTGGAGAAGACTCAACCTAAGACTTCGGTAGCACAGGTAAGTGTTTTAGTTGGAATGGGTGTTCGAGAATGTCCAGATGCCTCGCACTCATCACAATAGATTGTAATGTCTCTGTCAGAACCGTGCGAATCCTCACCGATGGTAGCCGTAGGCGACCGAGCGTTGCCTGCTAGTGGAACAGGCATCCTACACACGACCGAGCTTTAGCGAGGGATAAACCCCACCAATCTCGAGGCCGAGGCTACTTAGGCGAGTGAGCCGGGATTTCGGCTTCAATGACTCGAGGGGAGCGTTGCGCCTCGTTCTCGACGCGGTCCTGATACTTCAGAAGGTCGGAGGTCTTACAGGGGACAGAGGTAAGCTTAGGGGTGAATTTCTAGTTGATTTCGAACTACAGTACAAGCATTAGTTACAAGCTGTATATAAGCGCTAGGGAACTGAATAGGGAATAAGTCGCCAGATCTCACGGAGATTGCGGGCGGAGAAAAGAAGGAGGAAAACAAACAAAGAGCACATATTCAAGACAGCGAAGGTCAAGCGTGACCTTCACCGCAAGGTAACAAGGTGCGGCGAAACATGGGACAACAGGTCCTGGCGCTCTGCGCCGCTAGGTCGTTCAACGACAATTAGGAGAGGGGTTGTGGAGAGGTGGCGGGAAGTGGTTAGATGGCAACAGGCGGCAAGCGGAGTGTGCGGGGAGTGTTCGGGCATGGGAGAGGGTCAGGGAGGAGGTCGTCTGGCCCTGGGGAACGCCAGGTCGTGACAGTCTCTTGCATTACCAACAATGTCCATCCCCTTCACCATACCACTTTGCACCATCTTTAACACAGAATCCATCAAGATGTGGCCTAGACGTGCATGCCAGACATCCAGAGAAGCGGTTGTCGTTGTCGTCCGGGCCAGCTGTGCATCCTCAGCTCTCTCTCCAAGAGTGAGGCCTTCTTGGCTTCAATCACAGAACATGGTAATTGATATAGTCCTTTCTTGGAGCGAGCCACTGCAACAACTTCATCAGAAGGATTGAAGATACGACATTCACCATCAATAAACTCTGCCCTGGCACTGAATTTGGTCAGATGGCTAACGGATAGAAGGTTTGCCCCAATCTTGGGACAATAGAGGACGTCCCGGACTAGGGTTCATCGCATTTCACCTTCATTTCCGATTATGATCTCGATTTGACCTTTGCCAAGGGCGTTGACAGTGTGATTATCACCAAGAGAGATAGGATGGGGGGGATTTAGAGTGGAATAGGTGGAGAACCAATCATGGTAAGAACAGATGTGAGAAGAAGCGCCAGAGTCAACAATTCATTCAACACGTCGGGTGCTGGTAGCATTCACCAACGCAACTAAGTCCTGGGCAAGGAGCACCTCGACCTTTCCTTCTTTCTTATTTGCAACCTTTGCTGACTCTTTTGTACTAGAACTACCTTGATTGCTGTTAGGTTTAGGAGGCCGTTGACCCTCAGAACCACCACCTTCAGCCCAACACTTCTCGATAGTGTGGCTGATTCTCCTACACTTTGGATTTGTGCAATGTTGGTGAGTCCTGTTACCCTTCTTACCTCTTTGCGACTCTTGCTTTGAGCCACCAGAAGGTTTGTCCGACACTCTGCCAGATTTGACTAGCAGTGCAGCCGCTGACGAGTTCTCTTCGGTCTTTTGCTTTTCATCTTGAAGGATTTGAGTGATAAGGTCATTGCTGGCTGTTAGAACTGGGCGGAAACAGACGACTCCGGAGTGGAATCAGAGACTTAGCATGGAGGGACCTTGGCCTCAGCGACTCAAGCGGAGCGCTGTGCCATTGCTGTTTGTCCATTTGGTCCTTAATTTCACAGTAGGTGAGCAGGAAGTCTCTAGGGGGCATTTCAGGTCGATTTCGGACTAAACCAAAATGAGTATGTACAAGCGCCGATATATATAATGGAAGGGGCAAAAGCACAAGGAGAACAAAGGGTGACCGAATCGGAACGAAGACGTCCGAACGGGAACAAAGGGTAGAGGGAGCGGAGCGGTACCGAAGGTCATAAGGCAGGACCTGTGATACGTCTGAAAGGAGGTAGGGAGGGCGAGGCCCAGAGGGGCAGGAGGATGAGGGGAAGTGGGGATGATGACTAACTGGCTAGAATAGGAAGAAGCAGTAGTCCAAATAGGGATGAGGGGAAAACGCGAGAAATACATTACAAGCGGCGAGAGTGCCGAAGGCGATCCGCGAAGCTCGGGGGTTGCGGAGGTTACGGAGGTTACGGAGGCGGGGTTGAAAGTCCGAGGGATATTGGCAATGGTGTTCACGTAGTATGAGGTCACCAATGCAATGGACTAAGACCAAGGTGGAGTCAAAGTCCGAGGTAGGGACTATGACGGAGGCTCGGAGTAAGGTACGAGCGGTGTCCGAGTGCGAAGTACGGAACAGCGGTGGAAGGTTGTAACTTGGTGGAAGGGTGGCAGAGGAGTAACAGAGGGAGAAGAGAGGGGAAAGGTAAGGAAGAGGGAGTGGTGGAAAGGAGAGTAGTCAGGTTTGAAGGTGAGTATCGGAGCGGACGGGGGAAGCGTAGGGGGATGACGGGAGGGTGGAGGTGTTGTGAAGGGGGAGCGGAGTAGTAGGAGGGTGGCGAGTGGGGCGGTGTTCGGTCCGAGATGAGTATCGGAGTGGACGGAGATAGGGTCGGAGAGGTAAGGGGGAGGTGTGTTGCCAAGACTGAAGATGAGTATCGGAACGGCAGCGGTAGGTTATGACTCCGGAGGTGAAGAGGGTGGAGGTCCGGAAGTCGGGTCGGGGTCGGGTATGCACGGATATGACACTGGCGAACATAGTCATGTCGGTTATCAAGGTCACAGTGAAGGATTTGACCATCTTATATGAAGAAGGCAACGCAGAGGTAATGGCCCTGGCGAACTTGGGGTCGGACATGGAGTCACCAAGGGAAGTGAGTTGGGAGCAGATATCGCGCATTTGGTTAATTTGGGGTTCAATTGGTTTAGAATCATAAATTTGGAAATGGTGGAGACGAGAGGTAAGGATGGATGCATCTAGTGCTCCAAGACCATTATAACGATCTGCCAAAGCTTTCCAGGCTTCCTTTGCTGTTGCCCTACACTTGACAATCTGGAGAGGAGTGTCCTCTATGGCAAGTATAATCTGCATTCTAGCCTTGTGGTTCTTCTTATCCCATTCTTCAGGAGTAAGTGTCACAGCAGTCTGAGTAGCGGTAGGGGTCTGAGTCGCAGTCTGAGCAGCAGTCTGGGTAGTGACCGGAGTTTGCACAGTGGTGGCAGGAGTCTGAGTGGCAGGAGTGGTCTGTGCAGAAGTGGGTCTAGTGGAATTGGGGTCTTGGGGGTCCACAACCTCCCAGAGTTCTCGATCTACCAAGATGGCTTCCATACGATCAACCCAAGACATATAGTTCTTGCCTTCGTTATCAAGCTTCTTGATAGAGTATTGTCAGGGCACACACCCTGACTAGCCCGGTCCCGGACCCACATCCGGACCCGCTTCCACCCACCGCACTTCCTGCACACGCACATGCTCCGGGCCCGGTTCCTACCCCTTCATGTGACTTCCGGGTATCCCCGGGAGTTTTGCTGATATTGTGGCCACTGTGGGAAGATGAGAAGTTAGCTTCCTTCTCATCTCCTTACCCACAGTAGGTTGTGCCCTGGATAGGGCTGGTTGCACCACAGGGCTGTGGACCATAGGGGAGGGTCATGGGGACCCGGGAGTCATCCCCCCACAAGTATAAACTTTTCTTGTTAGTAGAGTCGGCCATTGTTTGCAATAGTACAGGGATGTCAGGGACTCGTCCGGGGTCGAGGGGGGTCCGGGTATAGCGTCCGGGACCGAGAGCCTGGCGGGGGGCGGATTGGGCATGCGTACTGACAGGCCCGATGTGGGACAGTAGTCCCTGGCCACTTAGACTGAAGTGGAAAGTTGTTATTATTATTAAAGGAGAAATATTGTACTACTTACCTGAAGTGGAAAGTTGAGAAGAAGGCTACTTCTTCGGTTCCCACTTCAGGTTCGTTTATATACATGCGGCTTGGATCACATGACGGATGCCACGTCACCCTCGCACACAGCCGTAACCACCCGGGTGTCTCTGTGGGAGATCCCGAGGGTATCCGGTGCAGGCGCGCGTGCTGGGCACAGCGGGAAGTCGCCCGAGGTGCCCGGGCCGGGTACATGGTGGGCGCGCTGCAGATGGGTCAGTTGTACATTGATACAGAGAAAGTCGTCCATGTAGAATAAAGAGAGAATAAAGGGGAAGTAAGATAAGGAGAAACTGAGGAGGGGAGGATGAGGGGGAAGAAGGGAAAGGGGGAGGGGGTAAGGAAGGGTGGACTGGCGGGGTACCGGGTCAGGTTGGGCCGGGTGGAGTCGGGTCAGGTGGGTGTGCCCTGACAAGGGAGCAGAGATAGTTCTGGGCTTGAAACCTGAAATGATTAATAGAGCTGTATGCACGGACTCAGTCTCTAACTTGACAACTAATAACATTGTAACTCTTTACCTGTACACATGGACTATAACTGTTAGAACGCGGCTGATACAGACGACTCCGGAGTGGAATCGGAGACTTAGCGTGGAGGGACCTTGGCCTCAGCGACTCAAGCAGAGCGCTGTGCCATTGCTGTTTGTCCATTTGGTCCTTAATTTCACAGTAGGTGAGCAGGAAGTCTCTAGGGGGCATTTCAGGTCGATTTTGGACTGAACCAAAACGAGTATGTACAAGCACCGATATATAATGGAGGGGGCAAAAGCACAAGGAAACAAAGGGAAACCAAATCGGAATGAAGACGTCCGAACGGGAACAAAGGGTAGAAGAAGCGGAGCAGTACCGAAGGTCATAAGGCAGGACCTGTGATACGTCTGAAAGGAGGTAGGGAGGGTGAGGCCCAGAGGGGCAGGAGGATGAGGAGAAGTGGGGATGATGACTAACTGGCTAGAATGGGAAGAAGCAGTAGTCCAAATAGGGATGAGGGAAAAACGCGAGAGATACATTACAAGTGGCGAAAGTGCCGAAGGTGATCTGCGAAGCTCGGGGGTTGCGGAGGTTACGGAGGCAGGGTTGAAAGTCCGAGGGATATTGGCAATGGTGTTTACATAGTATGAGGTCACCAATGCAATGGACTAAGACCGAGGTGGAGTCAAAGTCCGAGGTAGGGACTATGACAGAGGCTCGGAGCAAAGGTACGAGTGGTGTCCGAGTATGAAATACGGGACAGCGGTGGAAGGTTGTAACTTGGCGGGAGGGTGGCGGAGGAGTACCAGAGGGAGGAGAGAGGGGAAAGGTAAGGGAGAAGGAGTGACGGAAAGGAGAGTTGTCAGGTCCGAAGGTGAGTATCGGAGCAGATGGGGGAAGCGTAGGAGGGTGATGGGGGGGTGGAGGTGTTGTGAAGGGGGAGCGGAGTAGGAGGAGTAGTAGTAGGAAGGTGGTGAGAGGGGCGGTGTTCGGTCCAAGGTGAGTATCGGAGCGGACAGAGATAGGGTCGGAGAGGAAAGGAGGAGTAGAGGTGGCGTGGGGGGGTAGAAGGAGGTGTGTTGCCAGGACCGAAGGTGAGTATCGGAATGGCAGCGGTAGGTTATGACTCCGGAGGTGAAGAGGGTGGAGGTCCGGAAGTCGGGTCGGGGTCGGGTATGCACGGATATGACAATAACATGGAGAGTACAGTCAGTTATATGAAAGTTAAAATAATGAAAAAGGGATATCACCTCAGTCTCTAACTTGAGAACTGAGGGAAAAGAAAAACCTAGTGCCCCACACCATTTATACAATGAGTACTAATATCACTTGCAGTCATGACACATGGTCATTGGCAAGGGTTAATACATAGAACAGAAAGAGTAGGCGGAAACGGGTATCAGCAGTGATCCCATCAACACCGCATCAGACAAACTAATAAGGTAAATAGATCGTCGTTAACCACAATGATTTCCAACAACTGCACCCAACCATACAACCCCAGAACCACCTTCCCTGACTTCCCATCTTTACATATCTCTCACAACTACAGCCTGCATGTGAACCCACAGGAAAGATTATGTGGGTCAAGGCAAGCAACTTGCCTTAACCCATGTGACACCTTTTCCGAGTTGCGGGAACATGCTCGGCTTCTACCCATAGTCACATTATGAACTGTACAGTACATTGAATAGGGAAACTTACCCTTCTTCTCAACTCAATCCCTGCTTAGTGTCAGGGACCGACCTGGGGTCGAGAGTGTCTGCGTATGTCGCCCAGGGCTGAGGGCCCGGTAGGGTGTGATGTGGGTGCACATAACAACAGGCCCGATGCAAACAGGTGTCCCTGGCCACTTAGGCTAAAGTGGGAAGTGTGTTATTATTATTAACAAGGGGAATGTAAGCTACTTGCCTAAAGTGGGAAGTGTGAGAAGAAGGTTGCTTCTCAGTTCCCACTTAGGCTGTGTTTATATACATGTGGTTAAGGCCATGTCATCTATGCACACAGCCACATCCATCCAGGTATCTCTGCAAGATATCCCAGGAGTGCCTGGTGTGCAGGAGGTTGCCTGGCAGGTCCGGGTTCGAGCGTGTCGTACTGCAGCCAGGTCAATGGTACACAGATAATAGAGAAGTTGTCTGTGTAATAAGGAAAGAAGAGAGAAGAGAGAAAAGAGAAGGAAGAAAGGAAGAAAGGAAGAGAAAAGGAGGAGGAAGTAGGGAAGGAGTGGGTAACGGGGGACTGGGCCAGCTGGGGCTGGGTCAGGCAGGTGTGCTTTGACACTTAGGCAAGTTGTAGCTACCCTCCATAATACATGACAACTCAATCCCTGCTTAGTCCCTTCAGTGAGTTTGAGGAGCTGAGGACAGGGTCTAGCACCCAGGCACCCGGAACATCGCACACACCCAGCCCTGAGGCTGGGCTGTCCTCAAGTGAGGACTGAGCCCTGACAGGGGGCAGTGGAGTGGGGTCAGGCAGGGTGTGCCCTGACATCACCCCCTCCTTAAGCCACTTTGCCTCGAAGCGGCCAGGCAGTCTTCTCTTTCTCTCCCTGGAGCGTGGGGGTGCATCCAATGGAAATCTTCCACTAGGTCAGGGGCATGGGTCAGGTGGTCATGCACCAGCCACTGGTTCTCTGAGTGTGGCCAGCCCATATACTTTACCAAGTACCAGAGTTTTTGGTGCCACCACCCAGAGTCCATAATTTTTTCAACCTTGTACTTTTCCTCTCTGTCTACAAGGTCTGGGCCTGGGCAGGGGTCAGCAGGGTGTTTCGCAATTTCATTGGGGTGGTGTGGCCTGATGTTCATCATGGATACGACTGGGTGGATTCCTTTTTGTTGTGCAGTGAGCCGGAGTTTGATGGCAGCAGGGGAGACGACTTTGGTGATCTTGAAGGGGCCGATCCACTTGTGGTCTAGCTTCTTGGTCAGACAGTCAGTCGTGTAGTTCTGGGTGCTCAGTGTCAGGGCACACCACCACCTTCTCTCTCTCCTGTCTGTCTGTCTTTCTTTCTTTCTCCATACAGATGACCTTTTCCTTTACACCTGTAGCCTGGACACATCTGATGCCAGGTACCCTGCATGGGTACCGTGCCGCCAGATGCACTGCTCACCTCTACTTGTATTTCTCTTCTTTGACACTTGGGATCACCTGCAGAGCCACCCACGATAGCCCGGCTCCATCCAGGGGTGATGTGGCATCCTCACATGACCGATTCCCACTTGTATATAAACCAAGCCGAAGCAGAACCGAAGAAGTAACCTTCTTCTCATTTTCTGCTTCAGGCAAGTACCCTAACCTAGTTTAGCCCTTCATCTTAATAACAATACATTTTCTGCTTCAGCCTGAGAAGCTGTGGAGGGATGTGAGCCTGAGGGAGGGCTATCTGCTATACCACCCCGCAACTCCGCTACCACTGCCCCTGCCTCTCCTGCACTGTCCCTGACAGTGAGCTTGACTCTGAGGAGGTCTGTGAGTTCCTTCGAGGAACAGGAGATGAAGGTGCTTCCTCTATCGCTGAGGATCTCTTCAGGTAGGCCATGGTGTCTCCAGACGTGTTCAAGGAAAAGTCATGCGATTCCCACTGAGTCTGCTGTCATCACTGTAGGGACTGCATGGATGCACTTGGACAGGCAGTCCACTATAATGAGAATGGCATTGTACCCCTTCGACTTGGGGAGCTCCCCTACCATGTTGACAGAGATCACTTGCCAGCAGTGGACAGGGACCTTGTTTGGGATGAGCTTTCCAACCTTATGGGAGGGGAAGGACTTGATGTGGTGAAGGAGAGAATGAAGGAAGGTCAGTTGGGAGGTTCAAACGAGACCACCACCAAGCTGTTCCCTGGTTCTTTAGTTAGGATGGGGAAGTGTACTAGTAGAATTTGTTGTAAATATAGTACCAATCTGAGTGTTTTGGCTAATTTCATGGGTTAGTCTAAAAGTCTCTGAGAAATGACTTACAGATAAACAAAGCCCTGCGGAGCTGTTCCTCTATTGTAATTTCTCAATTTATCTGGGTGTTAGACACTGGTCCAGGGTCAGCACTGAAGGTCACTATTGCAGGCCACTATAGGCTGTGATGGCCATGATGCTGTGAACAAGGCCCGAGGGTAGGGCATTTGGCCTCAGTGACTCTAAAGGAGCGCTGTGCCCCCTAGCTGTCTCTTGGCCATCATTTCAGACTTACTGGGGTTGCCTTGCTGGGGTCAGGACTTGGGGAGTCATGGTCAAATCGATATTAGAGCTAAGGTACAATAAAGTATCATACAGGATATATATAGGGAGAAAGAATGAATGGAAGCGGACCCGGGCCGAAGGCCGAAGGGTCCGGAAGCAAACATGAGTAAGGAGCGGGGTTGGCTGCATAGCGGCCGGCAATGACTGAGGGTCAAAACAAACAATAACAGATAAATAAAGGAAGGAGCGTAGGGCTGTGATAGTGGCGATGGTATTGTAGCAGCACTGGACTCGGAGTTGGGCTGGAGTCGGGCATGGGAATGGTAGCGGTCCTGTAGGGGCCAAGTGGGCAGGGTAGAGGAGTCATGCTGGGGGCAGTGCTGGAGGCAGACTCAGGGCAGGGAGGTTGGTGTGGCTGTGGGGGAGTCGGCCAAGTGTAGGGGAGCCTAGGGGCAAGCGGGGGAGTGAGCAGGGGGTCCTCAAGGAGAATAGGGATGGGGGTCAGGGCTTGCGCTCACGCTCATGCAGTGGGATGGGCTCAGGCAGTATCGGGACAGGTGGGGAACAGGCCGGAATGCACAGCCGTGTAATTCTGTGTAGGATCGTTTAATTTGGATTTTAACTTGAATTAAATCTTTTACTTGGTGAATTTTCAAACATTCTACTCAGTTAATGGGTTTAGATCATGTCTGAAGTGTCCCTTGTGTCAGGGCATGCCCCGACACATCCTGCCCAACCCCCACTCTGCACCACTTCTCCCTCCTCTCCCTCTTCCTTTCTCCTTTCTTCCTTTCTTTCTTTCTCTCTCTCTTACATGGACCGCCTTTCCCACTGTTCAATGTATCACTGGTGCACATGCCCATTTCCCCTCCTGTATCTTACCATCCCTATATCGCCACCACCGCCGCCGCACTTGCCCTGCACCCACAGCAGGCCCTCTTGGGATCTCCTGCAGAGGCACCCAGAGAGCCATGGCTGTGTGCGAGGGTGACATGGCATGCCCCACATGATCGATCCCGCATGTATATGATAACAGCTGGAGTGGGAACCGAAGAAGTAGCCTTCTTCTCACATTCCCACTTCAGACTAAGTGGTCGGGGATGCTCACCCCACAACAGGATCGCCACAATGCACAGCTGCTATTCATCCCACCGAGTCCCGCACACTGGGACCTCGCCGCTTTCGGAGCTGTCCCTGACACCTTGACCTTGTCATATTTTTATCATATTTTTATTGCTTGTTTTATGTCAGGGACTCATCTGGGGTCGAGGGAGCCTGTCATATCCCGGAATCCCGACCCCGCACACTCCCACCACATCACACCTTCCTAACAACTTCACCATCCCCTACACCATGCCTCCCCACTCTCCAAATCACCTTCCCTCCTGGCTGTCTCAGCTCCGGTCGGGTTGCGGCACACCGAACCTTGGCTACTCCCATCCCGGAACCTCGGTCCCGAGTCGGAACATTCGGAGACCCCGGATTTGCTCCGATATCCTGACGGACCTCCGACATCCCGTGACATGCCCTTAAACCATTCCCTCGCCCACTTCATTTATTGGAGTCACCCAACATCCTTCAGACACGCAACTCCGCTTTCGGAACTAACCGTATCCTTCGGTGATCTCCTTCACGCTATCACTTATTAGTCATCTTCCATTCTTAGCACGACTACCTTCTTACTACCATTCAGTCGGCTAACCCCCCTTCCCCATTTGTCTTCCCCATTCATTTTCCGGCCTCCAACTCCGCCCTCCTTGGCCCGACACCTCGGTTCCCCGTTTTAGATATCGTTCGGAACCTTTCGGTACCTCTCGGTATCATTCGGTACCTTTCGGTGTTTTCCCCGTTTTGTCATTTCGGGCTTTGACTAAAGTCCTCCCCATCCACTTTTATAAATACACGTAGATTAGAACCTGTAGTTCCTCAGTTCTAATCTCGACTAAAATGCCACCCAAAGTCCCTCTGAGTGATTCCTGTCTCTGTTCTACAAGACACCTCAGACATAAGAAATACAAGGACTAACAGAGACGTAATGGAGGCACAGCGCTCCCTCCGAGTCGCTGAGGCCGCGTCCTTCTTAGAGCCTCTTGTACCATCCAGCAGAACCGGGCTCCCTGAGAAGCTTCGGTTCATCACCGGAGCCCTCGGACCCCCCTCTAGTTGAGCCCCCGCCTGCATTCGGACTCACGCATTCACCCCTTCTTCCCTAACCGACGGGTTTTTGACAGAGCCCGGGTGTAGCATCTGGGGCTGAGAGCCTGGCGGGGGGTGGATCAGGCATGTGTACTGACAGGCCCGATGTGGGACAGTAGTCCCTGGCCACTTAGACTGAAGTGGAAAGTTGTTATTATCATTAAAGGAGAAATACTATACTACTTACCTGAAGTGGAAAGTTGAGAAGAAGGCTACTTCTTCGGTTCCCACTTCAGGTTCGTTTATATACATGCGGCTTAGGTCACATGACAGGTGCCACGTCACCCTCGCACACAGCCGTAGCCACCCAGGTGTCTCTGTGGGAGATCCCGAAGCCATCCAGTGCATGCACACATGCTGGGCACAGCGGGAAGTTGCCCGAGGTGCCCAGGCCGGGTACATGGTGGGTGCGTAGCAGATGGGTCAATGGTACATTGATACAAAGAAGGTCGTCCATGTAGAATAAAGAGAGAATAAAGAAGAAGTAAGATAAAAGGGAAGTGAGGAAGGGAGAATGAGGAGAGTAGGAGGGGAAGGGGGAGGAGGTGAGGAAGGGTGGACAGCAGGGTACCGGGTCAGGTTGGGCCGGGTGGAGCCGGGTCAGGCAGGTGTGCCCTGACACCCAACCACACCCCAGAACCACCCTCCCAGACTTCCCCCACTTCCCTGACCTCCCCATCCCTACATATCTCTCACAACTTCAGCCCACATGTGAGCCTGCAGGAAAAATCACGTGGGTCAAGGCGAGCAACTCGCCTTAACCCATGTGACACCTTTTCCGAGTCACAGGAACATGCTCGGCTTCTACCCAGAGTCACGTTACAAACTGTACAGTACACTTCCCTTTTATAGTAGCCAAGTGGGGAATAGGGAAACTTACCCTTCTTCTCAACTCAATCCCTGCTTAGGCAAGTTGTAGTTACCCTCTGTAATACATGACAACTCAATCCCCGCTTAGTCCCTTCAGTGAGAGCTGAGGACAGGGTCTAGTGCCCAGCCACCCGGAACACCGCACACACCTAGGCCTGAGGTTGGGCTGTCCCTGATCGAGGACCGAGCCCTGACAGTGCACTGCAATTGTGTCAGGGCACACCTGCCTGACCCCACGCTGCACCCTGCACTGTACTTGTTATGGGAATGGACCTAGAATCTTATGGTCCGTGACTATAGACAATCAAACCTTAGCCCCTTCAACTTTATTTCTTTGTCAAACCCCATGCCAAGCTTTCCCACTGGGTTTTGGTGCTGGCTGGGGGATTTGTTGAGTTTCAAGGGACTTCCTTTGACCATTATGATTTTTATATTAGATAGTTAGAAGTCATATGATGTATAAGGCAGATGCCGGAACTGTTCTCATTATCGGAATACATAACCCACAAACCTTGTACCGCAATTGTAACATCCTCACCATTGTGCCACCACTGTAAACTCAACCTGTAACCTCAGAACCATGTCCACCTCCCTATTCATCCTCTCCATGACAAAACCGCAACAAGGAGGGCATTCCCACACCCAACCTCCTGCTGCCCGCTCCCACCAGTCCACTGGGTGGTTGAGCAGTCACTCCCCTCCAACCAGAAGTTCCCTATCAGGAACTGTAGCCTATCCCACCTCCTTAGGAGAGGGATATGGTCCAGGCAGCTCCAGGATGCCTGGCCACACACCCACGGGCCCCACTTCCCATGGTCACCCACTACCGTGCACTGGTCCACCAGCCTGCTTTCCCCAACAACTCCCGCTACCGGTACGCTCCCATGAGCGCCAAGTCACCGATAGCCACCCACTGGGTGACTCCCTTTGGGAGTCCCAGTATCCCATGCTACTGGTATGCTCCATTGAGTGCCAAGTCACCGCTAGCCAACCACTCCCAGCACACCCGCTACCGGTACGCTCCCAGGAGCGCCAAGTCCCCGTTAGCAGACAGCCAGGTGGCTCCCTCAAGGAGCCCACATCATACTTGCTACCGGTACGCTCCCAGGAGCGCCAAGTTACCGTTGGCCAACCTGCAGGTTGTACTTCCAAATACTCATCCCATTCCACTCTCCCTCCTCTGGCTACACAGCCACCTCCATTAGTGAGCCGAACGGTTCAGGTTGGGTTCCCCGGAACCCATTCCTGTAACAGTACTGCTCTACTCCACTCCCCCCTGCTATCACTCCCCGTCCCTCCTTTCCCCTTTTCCCCTTTTCCCTCTATTTCTATTCTACAGTCAATTTCTACCACTACATACCTGACCCCACTCCCCTGATCGCCACACGCACCGCATGCACTCCCACCTGCTGAGCAGCCACCTCCAGGATCTCCCGCAGAATGGATATGACAGCTCCCAGCTCTGCTCTGTTTTCCTCTTCTGGGGGGTCTGAACCCGATAAAAATGTCTTTTCCTTCTTCTCTTCCATCTGGACACTTTTCCACTCTTATTGACTCAGCATCTTCTGAGACATTTGTAGATACATCCTTCATCAATAAACACCACCTCTCCAGGTACCCCATCACGCCTCCACAACTCCAATTATTTGATGGTACCATGAACTCCATGATCACCCAAGCCATCAATCTGCCCATCTGTAAGGTATTAACCTTACTTCACTATAATTCCAATTATAGTGATGCTGTTCTTTCTTTATTCATTTGTGCCGAGATATGTAAATTACATATATATAACTCGGAGTAGTTGTAAAGGGCCAGTAGCCTTTACCTCTACCCCATTGAATATACAGCCCATCAAAGCTTATGTTTAGATGGACCTACTGAGGCCTGAGGCGAACAGGGGAATGGAATGTTGCCATCCCCAAACTAGTAAGCAACCTTTCACCATCCAATTCGCCACTGGTGAGGTTACTCTGATGACATGTTACATCACATTGTTGGATGGCTCTTGCGCTATTGTCCTAGGACACAACTGGCTCACCTGACACAATCTGTTGATTGACTGGGTCTTGAGCAGTATAACTTTCCAGACATCTGAGCAACCCAGTCCAACCACCTTGAGCTCTCCTCCCATAGTTGTGGACCCAGTCCCAACACAAGGGAATCCAACCTCTGACCCACAGTGTCCATCCGTGTAAGGTGGGTGTCCTAGAACCCAGCTGTGAGTATCAAATATGTATGATTCACAGTGGGTAGGACGATAGTGACCTCTCTGGGTGAAGGGTTGCTTACTTATTTGGGGACGGTAACGTTCCATTCCCCCATTCGCCTCAGGCCTCAGTTAGTCTGTCTAAATATAAGCTTAAATGTGCTGTATATTCAATGGGGTAGAGGTAAAAGGCTACCAGGCCTTTACAACTACTCTGAGGTATATATATGTAATTTACATATCTCAGCACAAATAAATAAAGAAAGAACAGCATCACTATAATGGGAAGTAAGGCTAATCCCTTACACTGGGTCACATGACCCACTATATATACATGGACTGTGACCTGACAATCCATCCATCAAGATTGTCAGTCCAGCTGTGTTCACCAGGACCACCATGGATCCATCACTTTCAGCCTGGAAAATCCATCCACTATAGCAGAGTTGCACTCAACATCTATCCCATCCGACCCTGTCGACCTCTCAACTGTTCCTAAGGCTTATCACAAGTTTGGGGATGTCTTCAGTAAGAGTAAAGCCAACACTCTCACACCACACTGTGAATATGACCTGAAGATTGAGTTGGAGGAAGGCACCCATCCTCCCCTTGGCACCCTGTATTCCCTGTCCCAGTCTGAGCTTGAGGCTCTCCATACATCCCTTGATGAGCACTTGGTGTTGAAAGAGGGCTTGCAGCTCTCTATGCTGACACAGCTCGTGGGGGACTACTCTCCAAACTCCTACTTTCTTGACTAAACCTCACTACACTCTCGATCCTTAAACTCCGTGTGGGTTCTCCAGGATTCCACAAGGTCCGGGCTCAACTAATCTACTACCCACTCATTGTGGGCTAGACAGTTGCCCTTATTCCTACTGTTGGATTCCTAACACTCACTCCAACTCTAGCATGTCCTAGCGCCTTAGAGAAATTGGGGGAGGGGAGAACTTCCTTTTTAAAATCCGGTATGTACAGGATTATATCTAATAATTATTTTTAGAAAGAATAGATGGGGAATATTGGTACCATATGGCACCTGGATACCTTATTAGGCGAAATAATAAAAAAGGGTAACAGTATCAATAAAAGAATATTGATCAATAACTGAAATGATGCAAAAATATGAAAATATAAGAAAATAAGCGATATCTCAACGGATTTACGGAATTAAAAGCCGAAATTGGAAATGAAGCCGGAGGTAACTCTCACGCAGCCAATGAGCATTTTTACCAATTTATTAGACACCGTGGGAACGAGTGAGGCGGAATTCTGGGTTGCCGCTTGAGATTCCCACACCTGCACATGCCCATGCCTAACATGCCCAACATGGAACTCCGTCAAATCTCCACTGATTAGGATGTTTTTGGTATCGTCAGAATTGTACGAATGTCAGGGTTCAGCACCCTGCCTTAGGGTGCCCCGGACTCCCCACCTACTTTACCCCCTTTTATTCTTTGACTGTTGCCTTGTTGTTGCCTTTGTGTGTTGTGTACACGCGCGCACGGGATAGCGCGGGAACTTTCTGAGCGAGCAGCTCGCCCAGAATGTTCCCACGGGTCACAGCCACAATTCTGGGCAAGCAACTCGCCCAGAACGTTCCCACACTTACTGGGCACTGCCACCTGGATGTTCCCTCTGGGTCACACTATACAACTCTAGGAGCTGTATAGTTGTGGGCATGTGACCCATTCCTTTATATAGCAACCATGCGGGGAGATGAGACCTTTACCCTTCTTCTCATCTCATGCCCCGCATAGGCAAGTGTATATATTCCCTTTCTTTTACTATACATCTCATGCCCCGCATAGTGTGAGGACAGGCTAGATGGGGGTTGAGGTCAGGGAGCCTCCAAGTCCGAGGCCGGGCCCTGACAACGAATTAGCACTATTTTTAGGTACCAAATCTGTACTGAATCATCGCATGAATGAAAGGGGTTTTCTGAATGTTGGAATTGGGTATCCGAGCCGAGTCCATGCATGGGCAATTATCCCACCTACAGCATCCAGTTTCATGTGTCATATCCATCCACAGCCATCATCCTCCACTACCTCCGTGTCAGGGCACACCTGCCTGACCTGGGTCCACCCAGGTCCACCCAGCCACACCACACCCACTGCCCTGCTGCCCATCCCTCTCCTTCCTCCTTCCTCCCTCTTCCTTTCTTTCTTTTCCCCCTTTCTTTATTTCATTCTTCCCATCATTCTCTTCCTGTTTATTCCTTCTATTCACACAGACCACTTTCCCTTGTATCAATGTTCTATTGACCCATCCGGCCCAGACACCCTGGATGGCTCCCCACTGTGCTCAGCATGCATGCCTGCAGCGGACACTCTTGGGATCTGTGGGGACACCCAGATGGTGGTGGCTGTCTCCGAGGATGATGTGGCACCCATCATGTGACTCAAGCCACATGTACATAAATGTACTTGAAGTGGGAACTGAAGCAGTAACCTTCTTCTCACCTTTTCCACTTGGCCAGGGACTGCTGTCCCACTCTGGGCCTGCCAGTATGCATGCCCACTTTACACCCTGTGAGGGCCCCTCTGCCAGGCACTACATCCGGACCCACTCCACCCTGGACACATCCCCGACAGCAGAAGGTTTCAACCTCATCTCCCCCGCCTCCCCCACCTCCCCTTCCTCCCCAGCCATGGTGTCAGAAGAGCAGTATGACAAGCTGCTGGCTCGCTTCCAAGAGCTCCAAGTGTCAGGGCACACACCCTGACTAGCCTGGACCCGGACCCGCTTCCGGACCTGCTTCTACCTGCTGTGCTTCCTGCACACACGCACGCTCTGCACACCGCATGCTCTGGGCCCGGTTCCTACCCCTTCATGTGACTTCTGGGTATCCCCGGAAGTTTTGCTGATATTGGGGCCACTGTGGGAAGATGAGAAGTTAGCTTCCTTCTCATCTTCTTACCCACAGTAGGTTGTGCCCTGGATAGGGCTGGTTACACCACAGGCTGTGGACCATAGGGGAGGGTCATGGGGACCCAGGAGTCGTCCCCTGACACCAAGCCATCGTGGAGAGCCAGGCCTGCAACCACCCCCCACCCGCACCTGCACCAGCACCCACCCCTGCACCTACCCCTGCACCTGCACCCGCGCCCAGACCCAAACCACCCAAGGTCGCCCCCCCCACTCCCTTCTCAGGAGCCAGCGAGGACCTTGACCATATTAAGGCCGAGTGCAGGATTTACTTCCACGTTCACATGGCTGAGTTCCCCACCACCCTCTCCTGGATCTGTTTTGTGTTGTCTTACATGAAAGGAGGACCCGCAGGGGCATGGGCAACACAATGCATGATCACGCTGCTGATGGCCGGCTCCCCCTCCCTCACTGTGGATGAGTTCAACACAGAACTCGATGCCATGTTCCAGGACCCGAACTGGGAAGCCACAGCCAGACAGAAGCTGGCAGCCATCCACCAGGGAAGCGACTCTGTGGACAAAGTTATCCAATAGTTTGAGATACTGGGACCCACCTCGAGGCTGGGTGACATAGGACTGGTCGACCACTTTGAGCAGGCGATCAACTCCTGCCTCCAGGAGAGCATATACCGGCTCCGTCCCATGCCCACTACTTGGGCCAAGTGGAAGCATGAAGCCATGCTCCTGGACAACCAGTGGTGACACTTCCAGGCCACTCAACCATGCATGTTACCACCCAAACCCATGCTCCTGCCAACTTGACCCCCATCGATCATGACCCCACCTGTCAGGGCACACCCACCTGACCCTGCACCGCACCCCACACTACTCCACCTCCCCCACTATCACTCTCCATCCCTCCTTTCCCATTTTCCCCCTTTCTTTCTATTTCTATTCTACAGTCAATTTCCCTTTCTCCATGTACCACTACATACCTAACCCCACCCCCTTGATCGCTGCATGCACTGTGCACACTCCTGCCTACTGAGTGGCCACCTCCAGGATCTCCCATGGAGATACCCAGGGAGCTGCAGCTGTGTGCGGAGATGACATGGCTCCCCCCACATGACCCTAGCTGCCTGTATATAATAGCGCCTGGGGTGGGAACAGAAGAAGCAGCCTTCTTCTCAACCTCCCACTTCAGACTAAGTGGTCGGGGACGCTCACCCTGTGACGAGACCGCTGCTATGCATAGCTGGTATTCATCTCACTGAGTCCCGTATGCCAGGACCTCACTGCTTTCGGAGCTGTCCCTGACACCACCTCATGCACAACCCATGCCTGGGCCTCCATGACCCGCACCAGTGCCTCCACCCTCCACCCCAGCAGCCTGCCCCATGACAGGGATGGGCCCACAACCAATGGACCTCGACCACTCAAGGACTGACCAAAGATGGTGCTACAACTGTAACACCCAGGGGCACATCCTACAAGACTGCCTGCACCCCAAAGTCCACTGGGCACGACGTCTCCACCCTGAGGACCTGAAAGCATTGATGGAAGGTGAAAAGGCAGCTGACTGAGGAGCCAGAGACAGAAGGAACAGAGCCGGAGACAGAGGCTCAGGGGGATTTTCAGGAAGGCAACCGGTGAGGGATGTGTCCCAGCCACCCATAGAAGATAGCTTGTGTACATACTGCAGCGCTCGTGAGTCAATGCCAATGCCAAAACTTCACCAAGTTATTGCAAAGAAGAGGGGGAAAAACGCATCCTCAGCCCGTGAGAGTAGGGGGACCATAGAGGTGGTGCCTGAAGTGGCAGTATCCCCGCCCACCATCTATGTCCTCTCCAAGCAATCCCCCAGATCCCTCAATCATATGGTGAAACTAACTACCCTGACCTCCCTCACATCAGTGTCTGTATCAGCCCTCCTAGATTCAGGAGCCACTGGGAACTTCGTGAGCTTCGTCCGGAAGCACAAGCTTGAGACAACCCCCCTCCTGCAGCCCATTCCCATCCATGACATCAATGGGACCCCAAACGAGAATGGAGCCATAACTGAGGAGCTGGAAGCCCTCCTGACATTCAGGCAGCACACAGAGTGTGCCTGCTTCGCAGTTGCAAACCTTGGATGGCAGTCCCTCATCATAGGGCACTCGTGGCTGCTACACAACAACTCAGAGGTAGACTGGGCACGACAGAAAGTCGTCATGTCCTGCTGCCCATCCTCCTGTAGACAGCCACAGGCACAAGATGACCAGGACCCTGCACTAGAGCCAGGGGATGGGATCTATGCTGCAATCATTCCCCCTGGCTGGGGACACGACCTGAGGGCCACCACGACCCCCTCTCAGCAGATGGCCCAGGAGGCCCATGACCCGGATGCAGAACCCTCATCGTTCGAGATGCTGGTGCCAGAGCACTACCAGGACTTCTGGGATGTGTTCTTGAGAGAAGCCTCGACCAGCTGCACCCCCTGGAAGCCCTGGGATCACGCTATAGATCTGGTACCAGATGCCAAACTGCCCAGAGGAAAGACCTTCCCCCTCTTGCAGCCGGAGCAGAGAGAACTGGACGAGTTCCTGCACGAAAACCTGCAGAATGGGCGGATACGACCATCTAAGTCTCTGATGGGAGCACCAGTCTTCTTTGTCAAGAAGATGGATCACTATGCCTAGTACAGGACTACCAGAAGTTGAATGAGATCACCGTAAAGAACTTGTACCTGCTCCCACTTATCTTGGATGTCCTCACCTGCCTCCGGAACGCCAAATACTTCTCTGCCCTGGACTTGTGCTGGGGGTTTAACAACATCTGGATCAAGGATGGGGACGAGTGGAAGGCAGCATTTGCGACCAACTGAGGGCTGTTCAAGCCTATGTGTCATATCCCGGAATCCTGACCCCATGCACTCCCACCACACCACACCTTCCTAACAACTTCACCATCCCCTACACCATGCCTCCCCACTCCCCTAGTCACCTTCCCTCCTGACTGTCTCAGCTCCGGTCTGGTTGCGGCACACCGAACCTTGGTGTCATATCCGTGCATACACGACCCCGACCCGACTTCCGGACCTCCACCTGCTTCACCTCCGGAGTCATAACCTACCGTTGCCGTTCCGATACTCACCTTCGGTCTTGGCAAACACACCTCCCCCTTACCTCTCCGACCCTATCTCCGTCCGCTCCGATACTCATCTCGGACCGAACACCGCCCCACTTGCCACCCTCCTACTACTCCGCTCCCCCTTCACAACACCTCCACCCTCCCATTATCCTCCTACGCTTCCCCCGTCCGCTCCGATACTCACCTTCGGACCTGACTACTCTCCTTTCCGTCACTCCTTCTCCCCTTACCTGTCCCCTCTCTCCTCCCTCCGTTACTCCTCCGCCACCCTTCCGCCAAGTTACGACCGTCCACCGCTGTTCCGTACTTTGCACTCGGACACCGCTCGTACCTCACTCCGAGCCTCCGTCATAGTCCCTACCTCGGACTTTGACTCCACCTCGGTCTTAGTCCATTGCATTGGTGACCTCATACTACGTAAACACCATTGCCAATATTCCTCGGACTTCCAACCCCACCTCCGTAACCTCCGTAAGCTCCGCAACCCCCAAGCTTCGCGGACTGCCTTCGGCACTCTCGCCGCTTGTAATGTATTTCTCGCATTTTCCCCTCATCCCTATTTGGACTACTGCTTCTTTCTATTCTAGCCAGTTAGTCATCATCCCCACTTCCCCTCATCCTCCTGCCCCTCTGGGCCTCGCCCTCCCTACCTCCTTTCGGACGTATCACAGGTCCTGCCTTATGACCTTCAGTACCGCTCCGCTCCCTCTACCCTTTGTTCCCGTTCGGACGTCTTCGTTCCGATTCGGTCACCCTTTGTTCTCCTTGTGCTTTTGCCCCTTCCATTATATATATCAGCGCTTGTACATACTCGTTTTGGTTTTAGTCCGAAATTGACCTGAAATGCCCCCTAGAGACTTCCTGCTCACCTACTGTGAAATTAAGGACCAAATGGACAAACAGCAATGGCACAGCGCTCCACTTGAGTCACTGAGGCCAAGGTCCCTCCACGCTAAGTCTCCGATTCCACTCTGGAGTCGTCCGTTTCCGCCCGGTTCTAACACTTGGCCACTCCCATCCCGTAAGCTCAGTCCTGAGTTGGAACCTTCGGAGACCCCGGATTTGCTCCGATATCCCGACGGACCTCTGACATCCCGTGACATGCCCTTAAACCTCTCCTCCACCCATTTCATTTATTTGAGTCACCTAACATCCTTCGGATACGCAACTCCGCTTTCGGAGCTACCTGCATCCTTCAGTGATCTCCCTCACATTATCACTTATTAGTCACCTTCTATTCTTAGCACGACTACCTTCTTCCTTTCATTCAGTTGGCTAACCCCCTTTGTCCATTTGTCTTCCCCATTCATTTTCCGGCCTCCAACTCCACCCTCCTTGGCCCGACACCTCGGTTCCCCGTTAAGATATCGTTCGGGACCTTTCGGTGTTGTCCCATTTGTCATTTCAGACTTTGACTAAGTCCTCCCCATTCTCCTTTATAAATACCTGTAGATTAGAACCTGTAGTTCCTCAGTTCTAATCTCAACTAAAATGCCACCCAAAGTCCCTCTGAGTGATTCCCGTTCACAAGACACCTCAGACATAAGAAATACAAGGACTAACTGAGACGTAATGGAGGCACAGCGCTCCCTCCGAGTCACTGAGGCCGCATCCTTCTTAGAGCCTCTTGTACCATCCAGCAGAACCAGGCTCCCTGAGAAGCTTCGGTTCACTACTGGAGCCCTCAGACCCCCCTCTAGTTGAGCCCCGCCTGCATTCGGACTCACGCATTTACCCCCTTTCCATCATGGGTTTTTGACACTATGGTAATGTTCTTTGGGTTGTGTAACTCCCCTGTGACTTTCCAAACCATGATGAACGACATCCTTAGGGACTTCATCAACTGGGAAGTCGTTATCTGCTACATGGATGACATTCTTATCTTCACAGCTACCTTGGAGGAACATCAGAGGGTCGTCCGAGAAGTCCTGGAGATGCTGTGGAAGAGAAGGCTCTTCCTGAAGCCAGAAAAGTGCAAGTTCAAGCGGACCTGGATCAAGTACCTCAGCCCTGTCATCTCGGAGGGTAGCGTTGCAATGGACCCCATAAAGGTCTGTGGAGTCCTCAACTGGCCGACCCCAACCAAGGTGAAGGAGGCACAGTCCTTCCTGGGATTTGTGAACTTCTATCACCAGTTGTCATGGCCGTGCATTTCGGCCCATTAGCTGCCCATCCCAATGCTGCCCAAGCCTGTCCCACTGTGCAAGCATGAGTGCGAGCCCCAACCCTCATCCCTATCCTCCTTGAAGACTCCCTGCTCCCCCCCCCACTTGCCCCTAGGCTCCCCTGCACTTGGCTGACTCCCCCACAGCCACACTGACCTCCCTGCCCTGACTCCACCTCTGGCACCACACCTAGCATGACTCTGTGACATTGCCTACTCCGCCCACTTGGCCCTCACCGGGCCGCTACCATTCCTGCACCTGACTCCGGCCCAACTCCAGGTCCAGCACCGATAGCATTGCCATTGCTGCTATCATGGCCCTACACCCCTTCATTTATTTACCTGTTATTGTTTGTTTTGACCCTCGGTCATTGCCGGCCGCTATGCGGCCAACCCCGCTCCTTATTCTTGTTTGCTTCCGGACCCTTCGGCCTCCGGCCCGGGTCCGCTTCCATTCATTTCTTCCTCCTATATATATCCTGTATGATACTTTATTGTACCTCAGCTCTAATATCGATGTGACCACGACCCCTAAGTCCTGACCCCAACAAGGCAACCCCAGTGAGTCCGAAATGAGGGCCAAGAGACAGCTAGGGTGTCAGAGCACACCCGCCTGACCCGGGTCCACCCGGACCCACCCGGCCACACCACACCCGCTCCCCGCTGTCCAACCCTCTCCCTCCTCCTTCCTCTGTCTCTCCTCCCCTTTTCCTTTCTCTCTTTCTTCCCCTTTTCTTTATCTCATTCCTCTCATCTTCCTTTTCTTGTTTATTTCCTTCTATCTACACGGACCACCTTCCTTTGTATCAATGTACTATTGACCTGTCCGGCCCACACACCCCGGACGGCTCCCCGCTGTGCCCAACACGCGCGCATGCAGCGGATGCTCTCGGGATCCCCCATGGGGATACCCGGATGCCTGCGGCTGCCTCCGAGGGTGACGTGGCACTCGTCATGTGACTCAAGCCGCATGTACATAAATGTACCTGAAGTGGGAACCGAAGAAGTAACCTTCTTCTCACATTCTCCACTTCAGGTAAGTAGTATAGTTTTCCCTTTTAATAACAATAACACATTCTCCACTTCAGTCTAAGTGGCCAGGGACTGCTGTCCCTCCCCGGACCCGCCAGCACGCGTGCCCGGTTTGCACCCCGTGAGGGCCCTTCTGCCGGGCGATACATCCGGACCCCCTCTACCCCGGACGGATCCCTGACATAGGGGGCACAGCACTCCCTTTAGAGTTGCTGAGGCCAAATGCCCTACCCTCGGGCCTTGTCTAAGGCATCGCAGGCATCGTGGCCAATAGCGGCCTGCATCGGCGACCTTTGGTGCCGACCCCGGACCAGTGTCTAACAACACATGCCTGCACCAGATGCCCTTGGGATCCCCCGCAGGGACACCCGGATGGCTGCGGTTGTCTCCGAGGATGACGTGGCATCCATCATGTGACTCAAGCCACATGTACATAAATGTACCTGAAGTGGGAACCGAAGAAGTAACCCTTTTCCACTTCAGGTAAGTTAGTGTAGTTTTCCTTTTCAATAACAATTCACCCTTTCCACTTCAGTCTGAGTGGCCAGGGACAGCTGTCCCATATCGGGCCTGCCAGTATGCATGCCCGATGTCATATCCATACAATCCTGACCTCCGCTCCGGGCTCCCGGAACTCCGAACTCCGACTTCCGGAGCCCTACTTCCCTTCCGTCACCTTCTCCTTGCTGACTCCCAAGAGGTTATCCCACCTCCGGCTCGGACACCACCTTCGGTCCAACTCCGGAACATTCCGGGTCCAACCCCAACCTCGACACCTTCCAGACGAGTATGCAAAACCTATGCTCCTGACTCCAGGCCTCCACTCCGGAATCCCGTTCGCGTCCCTGTCTCCGGAACCTCCGGTCTTAGCTCCGACCTCGGACTTTGACCCCACCTCCGCTTATACCCATTGTATTGGTTAGCTCATTCCATTCAATTACCTTTGCCAATATTCCGGAGTTTAACTTCCGAGTTCGGACTTTCTGGACTTACCTCGGACCTTGCAACTATTGCATTGTCCTATTCAATTCCGCTATTCTCCCTCATTCCTATTTGGGCTGCTGCTTCCTTTCCATTCAGTCAGCTAGCCATTCCCCACTCCCAACCTCCTTCCTTCCTCCTTGGGCCTTGGCCCTTCACTCCTCCTTTGGGAAACACCATTGAGTCAAACCCTTGACCCTCAGTGTTGTTCCTCTTTCCATCTCCCTTTGTCTCCTTTTGTCCTACCCTTGTTCCTTTTGATTCCGGACCCCTCCTTATATACAATGTACCTAGTAACTTGTAACCTCAGTCCAAAATCGACCTGAATTCCCCCCAAGAGACTTTCCCTCTGCTAGATCCAAAATTAGGGACCCCCAGGACAACCAGCAATGGCACAGCGCTCCGCCTGAGTCGCTGAGGCTGAGGTCCTTCCATGCTAAGTCTCTGATTCCAGTCCGAATCCACCCGGTTCTAACACCCGATCTACCCCCCACAAGGTCCTCAGCACCGGGCACTATACCCGGACCCCCTTGACCCCGGATGCATCCCTGACAATGGCCTTTTCTCTTTTGTCTGCTTGCAGACTATTGTTCCTCCCTTGTCACTCATTGTTCTTGCTTGCCTTTTGTTGACCAAGTTTTCCAATATTAACTATCTGTCTCCATTCATTAATATCGCGCCTGATCCGCCACTCCTTCCGGGCCGGTCCTATTTAGTTACTTGTGTTTATAATGCATGTAGGTTACACTGGATGTACCTCAGTTCATATATCGACTTGGATTCCCCCTCTAGACTCTTCTCCTCATCGTAAGGCTTCTGTCTGAAATTGGGACACCAACATAAGAACAAAGCACAGCGCTCCACCCAAGTCGCTGAAGCTAAAGTCCCGCCCCTCTGTCAGGGATGCATCCAGGGTAGAGGAGGCCCAGGTGAGACGCCCGACACTAGAAGTCTCGCAGGGTGTGGAGTGGGCATGCATACTGGCAGGCCCAGCTCAGGAGACAGTCCCTGGCCACTTAGACTGAAGTGGAAAAGGGTGTTATTATTATTAGGAGGGAATGCTATGCTACTTACCTGAAGTGGAAAAGGGTGAGAAGAAGGCTACTTCTTCGGTTCCCACTTCAGGTATGTTTATATACATGCGGCTTGGGCCACATGATGAGTGCCACATCATCCTTGCATACAGCCGTAGTCACCTGGGTGTCCCTGTGGGGGACCCCAAGGGCGTCTGCTGTGAACGTTGTAGGCGGGATAATCGCCCACGCACAGACTCGGCTCGGATACCCGTTTCCACGATTAGAAAACCACCTTTCATTCATGCGACGACTCGGTATGAAATTGGTATCTAAAGATAGTGCTAATTCGTACGATTCTGAAGATACCAAGAACGTCCCAATCGGTGGAGATTTGACGGAGTTCCGTGTTGGAGAAGTTAGGCACAGCAGGTCACGAGCATGTGCAGGCGTGGGAATCTCAAGCGGCAATCCAGAATTCCAGCCTCACTCATTCCCACGGCGTCTAATAAATTGGTAAAAATGCTCATTGGCTGCATAATAGTTCTATTCAGTCACATTTCCAATTTCGGCTCTTAATTCCGTAAATCCGTTGAGATATTGCTTATTTTCTTTTATTTTCATATTTTGCCATCATTTCAGATATTGATTGATATTCTTTTTTTGTTACTGTTACCCTTTTTTTTATTATTTCGCCTAATAAGGTATGCAGGTGCCATATGGTACCAATATTTCCCATCAATTATTCTAAAAATAATTGTTCCTTATATCCTGTACATACCGGATTCTGGAATAGAAGTTCTCCCCTCCCCCATTTTCTCTAAGGTGCTAGGACACGCTAGAGAGGGTGTGAGTGTGTGGAATTCCAACAGTAGGAATAAGGGCAGTGATCTAGCTCACAACGAGTGAGTAGTGGACACTGAGCCCGGACCTTGTGGAATCCCGGAGAACTCACCACGGAGTTAAGGATCGAGATAAGCAGAGTATAGTCAAAGGAAGTAGGAGTTTAGGGAGTTTGGCCCCCACGAGCTTAGTCGGCATAGAGAGCCACGAGCCCTCTTTCAACGTGTGAGATGGACATAGCAGGGGGCCGCCCGAGGCACCCAGGTTGGGCATGTCGTGAGTGTGCTGTGGGTGGGTCAATGGTACATTGATACAGGGAAAGGTCATCCATGTAGAATAAAGAGAAAATAAAGAGAAAGTGAAATAAATGAAGAGGAAGTGAAATGGGCAAAGAAAGAAAGAGGAAGGGGGAAGGAGGTAGGAGAAGACTGGGTGGTGGGGTACCAGGTGAAGTGGGGCCGGGTGGGGCTGGGTCAGGCAGGTGTGCCCTGACACCCTCTGTTAGAATGGGTGGATTCGGATGACTCCGGAATGGAATTGGAGACTTAGCGTGGAAGGACCTTGGCCTCAGCGACTCAGGCAGAGTGCTGTGCCATTGCTGGTTGTCCTGGGGGTCCCTAATTTCAGATCTAGCAGAGGGAAAGTCTCTTGGGGGGAATTCAGGTCGATTTCGGACTGAGGTTACAAGTTACTATGTACATTGTATATAAGGAGGGGCCCGGAATCAAAAGGAGCGAGGGTACTCCGAAAGGAGACAAAGGGAGCTGAAAGGAGGGACAACACCGAGGGTCAAGGGTTTGACTCAATGATGTTTCCCAAAGGAGGAATGAAGAGCCAAGGCCCAAGGAGGAAGGAAGGAGGATGGGAGTGGGAAATGGCCAGCTGACTGAATAGAAAGGAAGCAGCAGCCCAAATAGGAATGAGGGAGTATAGCGGAATTGAATGGAGCAATGCAATAGTTGCAAGGTCCGACATAAGTCCAGAAAGTCCGAACTCGGAAGTTAAACTCCGGAATATTGGCAAAGGTAATTGAATGGAATGAGCTAATCAATACAATGGGTATAAGCAGAGGTGGGGTCAAAGTCCGAGGTCGGAGCTAAGACCAGAGGTTCCGGAGACAGAGATGTGAAACGGGATTCCGGAGCGGAGGTCCGGAGTCAGGGGCATAGGTGTTGCATGCTTGTCTGGGAGGTGTCGAGGTTGAGGTCGGACCCGGAATGTTCCGGAGTCGGACCGAAGGTGGTGTTGGAGCCAGAGGTGGGATAACCTCTTGGGAGTTGGCAAGGAGAAGGTGATGGAAGGGAAGTAGGACTCCGGAAGTCAGGTTCGGAGTTCCGGGAGCCCGGAGCGGAGGTCGGGATTGTATGGATATGACACCCTCCGACCTTATGAGCCCAGACAACTTTGCATGCCTTGCAGATCATCTGGATACGTTGAAGGAGAGAACGAAGGAAGGTCAGTTGGGAGGTTCAAACGAGACCACCACCAAGCTGTTCCCTGGTTCTTTAGTTAGGATGGGGAAGTGTACTAGTGTTATTTATTGTAAATAAAGTACCAATCCGAGTGTTTTGGCTAATTCTATTTTTATGGGTTAGTTTTAAAGTTCCTGGGAATTGACTTACAGATAAACCGAGCCCTGCGGAGCTGTTTCTTTATTGAAATTTATTAATTTGTCTAGGTGTAATTCTGTGTAGCGTTGTTTAATTTGAATTTAAACTTGAATTTAATCTTCTACTTGGTGAAGTTTCAAAGATTCTATTCAGTTAATGAATTTGGATGGTGTCTGGAGTGTCCCTTGAGTTCGTTTTATTTTTGTCTTTATTTTATCGCTTGTTTTAACAGTAGCAAAATAACTGTTTTGTGTTTACACTTTGAAATCTGGAGTGTTAACCAGCTCTCCTGTTGAAATATCTACTTAATATTTCTCTCCTTAATTGCTGCCTTTTACTACAGTGGCAATCTTAACTGTATATCACTTTTTCGCACTGGAGTGACAACCAGAAATGCTTGAGAAAAATAATACTCTATTTTCTTACTTCTCTAAGGGGGGCGAAAAGTCGCAGAAAGGGTCTCCCTTTTATACTCCTTGGGTCGCCTTCCTTTTTCACGCTCTACCTTCTATTTACAGGATTTATTTACAGTGTATTTTTCTCAAACTGAATAAAAAGTGAAATTTTCACGCTATAGTTCCACTGCGCTTTGCTGCGCTGAACTGCGGTTCTACTGCAGTCAGACTGCGCCTGGAATCCTTATTGTCCTTCCTCGCCTAAGCTATTTTAATGGTTAATTAGAATTTGTCTGCGCTGCATTTGCCGCAGTTCCCTATTTCAAATTCCCTCCCATTAAGTTCGCTATGACTCGGTCATACTGAATTCAAACCTCGCATTACTATGCGTGCGACTGTGCTGAGACCTTCAGCTGATTTATTCCAATTTTATTTAGTGACATTTAGTTAAAATGAGACTGAAATGATAAATGAGTGAATTATTCAGGTTTAAAACTGAAAGAAAAAGTTGCTAGTAATCAAGAATTACTCAAACGAATGTGTTATAGCTCTCTACTTCATTAGAACATCGTTCCCTAAAATTCCCGCCATGGTCCATCGTAGTTTAGTAGTTTTTGTGAATTTCGTTCATATTCCCTGATTCCCCTTTGTATTATCACATCCTAATCCTCCATATGTATTGTTCGTTGTTATAGTAGGTCGTCCTCGAAGATATCATATTTTTATGTATTTTATTTAGGGCTCTAGACCTCTTGAAGCTGTCTTCCCGTGTGTTTTCAGGTTTCTAACTTCATGTCCTTGTATCTCATTCATTTCTGGATGTTTTCTCACGTTCTTGGTATCATAAATTTTCATTTATTCCCACCTTTCCAATGGTACTAAGGTTGTGTCCTATTTCCCTGTATTCGTTGAGTTAGCAAAGTTTCGCGTGCACATTCGGTAATCACGTGTGTCGTTCCCATAGTTGTTCGTATGCGGGAGCCGTTTTCGTTTAGTTGTTTGGGATTTATGATATGCGCGGGTGTTTATTTCTTTCATATGGGCTTCTGTGATTTATTTCAGATTTTTCCCTCATGATCTAAGGTTGTTTTGCACTTTTCGTGCTTTGTTTTGACCGGGCTCTTCCTTATTTGGACGGAAATTGGTCTTCGCGATCTGCCGAAGTGCAGATCTCGGTTCTGACGGCCGGTTCCCTGCGCATCGCCACCCTCACGTGTCATTACACATGATGCAGATTCCTATATTCCCATCATGGGTATAACTTCACAACGGCTGGACCGTTTGGGCTGAGAATTTGCATAACTATAGTTTCCCATTTTTCATAATTTCCGTGTAAATTTCGTTGTATGTTTTAATTATGGATCCTACGCAATCATCGTCTTGTCCCTGAGCTCGGACTTTTGATGTCGCTATTCCCGTTATTGGATTTCTCATTAACGCATGATCCTTTTATTATGAAAATTTGGGAGGATTAAGAGTAGATCCCTTCCTTTCTAATGGGCTATCAAGCTTGTCTCGGTTGTTACTAGTTAATCTTCGCGCTTGCTTTTTAGACATTGTCCTCGTTTTGCAGGAGTTTTAGTCATATCTCTGTCGTTTATGGGTAGTTTCCCCTGTAATTACTCTCATTGGTTCCGTTTGGGTGACATCTACATTTCCTATTATAAACACGACTTTGACTTTTGCATTAGTTCCTGAGGAATCTTTGTTCCCTGGTACTTCCATCCTTGCTACGTGTGCGGACGTGGGAAAGTAGTTTCCGTGGAGGTTCTCTGATTATTTTTATAGTCAAATCTTGGTCGATTGTCCTAATTCTTGGTTTAATATTTGCTATAAATTCCCCCGAGAATTCCGTCTCGTTGATGGTAAGCTTGAAGTATTTTTGTTATTTTTCTTTCTTTCGATTTATCGTGTATAGTCATAATAATTCGTAAAAATTCGTAAAATTCGTTAAAATTCAGGTCCTTCTATGTTCTCATATCTACTTGTCATATGAGGTTTTTGTGATTTATCTGGCATATTTCCATAATGGGTTTCCATAGTGTGGCTGTTATTTCTCCTACAACGTGTCCAACATGTTCCTGACACCCAGCAAGGCAACCCCAGTGAGTGTGAAATGAGGGCCAAGAGACAGCTAGGGGGCACAGCGCTCAGTCGCTGAGGCCAAATGCCCTACCCTTGGGCCTTGTTCATGGCATCACTGTCAGGGACTCGTCTGGGGTCAAGGAAGCCCGGGTGTAGTGTCCGGGGCTGAGAGCCTGGCAGGGGGTGGATCAGGCATGCATACTGACAGGACCAATGTGGGACTATGGTCCCTGGCCACTTAGACTGAAGTGGAAAGGTGAGAAGAAGGCTACTTCTTCGGTTCCCACTTCAGGTATCTGTTAGAGATGTGTCGCAGATTCAGACAACTCTGGAGTGGAATCGGAGACTTAGCGTGGAGGGACCTTGGCCTCAGCGACTCAAGCGGAGCGCTGTGCCATTGCTGTTTGTCCATTTGGTCCTTAATTTCACAGTAGGCAAGCAGGAAGTCTCTAGGGGGCATTTCAGGTCGATTTCGGACTGAGCCCAAAATGAGTATGTACAAGCACCGATATATATAATGGAGGGGGAAAAAGCACAAGGAACAAAGGGGATCCGAATCGGGATGAAGATGTCCAAACGGGAACAAATGGTAGACAGAAGCAGAGCAGTACCAAAGGTCATAAGGCAGGACCTGTGATACGTCCGAAAGGAGGTAGGGAGGGCAAGGCCCAGAGGGGCAGGAGAATGAGGAGAAGTGGGGATGATGACTAACTGGCTAGAATGGGAAGAAGCAGCAGTCCAAATAGGGATGAGGGGAAAATGCAAGAGATACATTACAAGCGGCGAAAGTGCTGAAGGTGATCCATGAAGCTCGGAGGTTGCAGAGCTTACGGAGGTTATGGAGGCAGGGTTGAAAGTCTGAGGAATATTGGCAATGGTGTTTACATAGTATGAGGTCACCAATGCAATGGACTAAGACCGAGGTGGAGTCAAAGTCCGAGGTAGGGACTATGACAGAGGTTCGGAGCAAAGGTACGAGCGGTGCCCGAGTATGAAGTATGGGACAGCGGTGGAAGGTCGTAACTTGGCAGGAGGTCGGCAGAAGAGTACCAGAGGGAGGAGAGAGGAGAAAGGGAAGAGAGAAGGAGTGGCGGAAAGGAGAGTTGTCAGGTCCGAAGGTGAGTATTGGAGTGGACGGGGGAAGTGTAGGAGGATGACAGAAGGGTGGAGGTGTTGTGAGGGAGGAGCAGAGGTGTAGGAGGAGGAGTAGTAGGAGGGTGGCGAGAGGGGTGGTGTTCGGTCCAAGGTGAGTATCGGAGCGGGCAGCGGTAGGGTAGGACTCCGGAGGTGAAGAAGGAGGAGGTCCGGAAGTCGGGTCGGGATCGGGTATGCATGGATATGACAGTATCTTTATGTACATGCGGCTTGGGTCACATGACGGATGCCACATCACCCTTGCACACAGCCATAACCACCCAGGTGTCTCTGTGGGAGATCCCAAGGGCATCCGGTGTGAGCACACATGCTGGGCACAGCGGGAAGTCACCTGGGGTGCCCGGACTGGATGTGTCGTGGGCGCGCTGCAAATGGGTCAATGGTACATTGGTATAAAGAAAGGTCGTCTGTGTGAAATAAAGAGAGAATAAAGAAGAAGTGAAATAGGAAGAAAGTGAGGAAGCAGAGATGAGGAGAGAGGAAGGAAAAGAGTGGAGGGGTGGATAGCGGGGTACCGGGTCAGGGCCAGGTGGAGCCAGGTCAGGCGGGTGTGCCCTGACAATCATGGCTATTGTGGCCTGTAGTGGCCTGCAACGGCGACCCTCGGTGCCGACCCCGGACCAGTGTCTAACACTGGTTCATCAAGGACTTCTTGTCAGGGACACATCCGGGGTCGAGGGGGGCCCGGATGTAGTGCCCGGGACTGAGGTCCTCATGGGGTGTAGAGCGGGCACGCATACTGATGGGCTGGACATGGGATGATGGTCCCTGGCCACTTAGATTGAAGTGGGAATGTTGAGAAGAAGGTTACTTCTTCGGTTCCCACCCCAGGAGTGTTTATATACATGCGGTCTGAGTCACATGAGGTCCACCACATCACCCTGCATACAGCTGCAGTCACCTGGGTGTCCCCATGGGGGATCCTGAGGGCATATGCTGCACGCTGTAGGAGAAATAATATTCAAAGAATAAAACAATGATCTATCAGAATAGTCAATGAACAGGTGACAAGTTCAGACGTTTAACAGATCTCATGATCTTTATGAGACTGGACAGACATTAGAAGATCATTATAAATTATCTACACCCATGTAGCATGAGATTTAATCTACTACAATCATGCCTAGAACCTGGCATAGGTGTAATATTCAAAGAATATTTCCCTACAACAAGAAAATAGCACATAGATGGCAGAATAAGAAGGAATATTGGGAAAGAAATGTGAATATCTCGGGAACCAGTAAACCTTTGACTGTAATCTTTTTACCATATGAAAGGACTGTTTCTTAACTTTATCCATGGTTTTGTTTCATTCTAAAAGCTTTAAAACTGACGGAGATATTGCTCAAACGGCGAAACACCTTATAATTCATATATATTTATTTGCTAATTCTTACAAAAAGTAATGTGACTCAAGGGAAATATATTGGCGCCCGGAAGTCTGGCGGACCAAATACCATATAACAGAGTATTCTCCGGCGCGGGCGGACAGTTTTTGATCGCATCAGAAGAGGAGAAAATGCTAAAAAACCGGATCTTGTATATTTTCCCATGATTCATCAAAACTTTTTGATTTTAAGCTCAAATAAATCGGAACAAAGGAATGATTGATGATCTGAATCTTGGATCATAAGCATGAAGTGATTCAGAAGTCCGCGGATCAGTTAATTAATTGGGAAAGCTCTAGAACATTAGTAATGATGTGGCTTCACAAAAAGGGGTCAATTAGAGAACAGTCTAGAAAGTTCCTTTATAGCCGAGTCATTTCTAAAGATAACCGTTCGTAATTAAGGCGGTGTAGAGCATAGCTTCAGCGCTACAAGATCCCGCTAAGATCGGCCCAAAAGACAAAGAAATGAATTACTTATTGCTGAGTCATGTCCTAAGTCCATTATTAAGCTTACACAGCCCAAGCCCCTATATCATTCTAGAACTATCTATAATACAAATGTAGCACATGTAACTAGTGCGAGGCGTGGGAGTAGAGAGGCCTCTGAAAAGCATAAAAGGCCGCCGCTTCTGCCCCCTCTCAAACCTCAGGTAGAAATAAAAGTTTAATTCTCCTCACCAGTGGTTGGTTTGTTTGCTCCAAAAGATAAAAGCAAATATTAGTTGTTAGCTAATATAAAACTAACACGTCACTCTAAGCGTGAGTTAGGGTCAGTTAGACACAGCTGAACAAAAGTGTCATAGTGAGAATTAGTGAGAATTTGGTGGAGGGACTTCTTACAATAATCTCTCAGCAATACTTGGTTATCACACCACAGGAGAAAAGTGAGCAATCCTGAACCTGCTAGATAACTAGCACGCACTCTAAGCGATAGAAAGAGCAGTTTGGTCACTCCTGTATTGAGTAACATTTATTGCGGAATTATTTTATTAGTAGTTTTCCTTCAGTAAATTATCAGGAAAATCATGTCCTACTGAAAAGTGGTATATAGGTGTAATATTGACTAGAAATCATAGTAAAGTCAATATAGAATTTTATCCATAGACGATCTATACGTCAGGTGAGATCGTTGGGGGTGTTTATTGTTGTTTAGACAGTGAACAATTATATATTTGGCAACCAAAACACGGTCAGTATGCAAATAGCACAAACTCTAATATCGTTATTGGACGTAGGAAACTGGTTACATAAGGTGATCCAGCTCCGCTCCTTCAACGCCCACATACTAGGTTCCACCCTAGAGCTGTCCAGGGTGTCCGGGGGTGGGCATGTCATGTGTGCATCACAGGCGGGTTGATAATACATAGATGTAGAAAGGAGGATGAACAGGAAAGGAGGGCTGGGATGTGAGAAGAGGAGGTGCCAGGTGAGGTGGACCTGGGTGGGCCCGGGTGGAGGCAGGATGGGCAGGTGTGCCCTGACATCACCCCCTCCTTAAGCCGCTTCGCCTCGAAGTGGCCAGGGGGTTTTCCCTCTTTCTCCCTGGGGCATGGGGGTGTGCCTGGTGGAACTCCTCAATTTGGTCAGGAGCATGTGTCAGTTGGTCTCGGGGAGTGTCAGGGACCGACCCAGGGTCGAGAGCGTCCGGGTATATTGCCTGGGGCTGAGGGCCTGGTAGGGTGTAGTGCAGGTGTATGTAACAATGGGCCCAAGGCAGACAAGGGTCCCTGGCCACTTAGGCTAAAGTGGGAAGTGTGAGAAGAAGGTTACTTCTCAGTTCCCACTTAGGCTGTGTTTATGTACATGTGGTTGGAGGTCACATGGGGAGTGCCATGTCATCTGCGCGCACAGCCGTGTCCACCCAGGTATCTCCATAAGAGATCTCAGGAGTGTCCGGTGTGTAGGGCGTCACCCAGTGTGTCCGGGTCCAGGCATGTTGCGCAGCCTGGTTAATGGTCACAGTGCTCCTGGCACAAGTCGCTGAGGCCGAAGCCCTCTGCCACGGAGACACTCCTTCATCTCAACCCGGTCTCTGACAATAATCGGAATTATAGTGAAGTAAGGTTAATCCCTTACAGAGGACGATGCCGAGGCTGTTACCACTGCCCACGTCCTCTCCTTCCCCACTGACCACAGCTGCTTCAGACTCGAGTGCGATGCATCCAACTTCGTGACAGGCGCAGTGCTCTCCCAACTCCAACCAGATGGAGAATTCCACCCAGTAGCATTCATGTCCAAAAGTTTCATGGATGTAGAGTGCAACTACAAAGTGTACAATAAGGAGATGCTTGCAATTGTCCGAGCCCTCAAGGAGTGGTGACACTTCATGGAAGGTGCTGAGGAGAAAGTGGAGATCTACACCGACCACCGCAACCTAAGCTACTTCCGGACAGCCCAGAGGCTGAATCGACGGCAGGCTTGATGGTCCCTTTTCCTCTCCTGCTTCCATTTCACCCTTGTCCACCGTCCAGGGAAGCTCATGGGGAAACCGGACACACTCTCCCACCACGCTGACCATCCAAAGGGAAGAGACAACAATGAAGGGCTGACACTCCTCCAACCAGCCTGGTTCAAGGCTTGTGCAACAGAGGCAGTCTCAGTGGAGGGCAAAGAGGCAGACATTCTAGAGAGGGTATGGGGAGCAAAGGACCATGACGAGCGGGTGGTGAAGGCCATGAGGGAATTAGGAGAAGGGACACTGAGGTCGGATGAGTGGGAGAGACAGGGAGAGGTGGTCCTCTACCGAGGTAGGGTGTACGTTCCTAAGGACCCACAACTCCGCCATGATCTGGTATGGCTACATCATGACACATGGGCGATGGGAGATCCAAGGCGATGGAAAACCCTGGAACTTGTCCCCCGTGACTACTGGTGACCCTGGATGGCAGAGTACGTTGGGTGATATGTACGTGGATGCGACACCTGTAACCGCATCAAATCCTTCCCTGCACAGAAGGTTGGGAAACTCACCCCAAATAAAGTCCCCACCCATCGCTAGCAGGTGATCTCAGTAGACATGGTGGGAGAGCTCCCAGAGTCAAAGGGTTATAACGCCATCCTAGTTGTGGTGGACCATCTGTCCAAACGTATCCATGTGGTCCCCACTGTGATGTCCTGTCAGGGAACAACCCGGGGTTGAGAGTGCCCAGATGTGTCACCTGGCACTGAGGACCCAATAGGGTGTATCATGGGTGCATGTACTAATGGACCCAGCACAGAAGGGTGTCCCTGGCCACTTAGGCTAAAGTGGGAAGTGTGTTATTATTATTAGCGAGGGAATGTAAGCTACTTGCCTAAAGTGGGAAGTGTGAGAAGAAGGTTACTTCTCAGTTCCCACTTAGGCTGTGTTTATGTACATGTTGTCATATCCCGGAATCCCGACCCCGCACACTCCCACCACATCACACCTTCCTAACAACTTCACCATCCCCTACACCATGCCTCCCCACTCTCCAAATCACCTTCCCTCCTGGCTGTCTCAGCTCCGGTCGGGTTGCAGCACACCGAACCTTGGCTACTCCCATCCCGGAACCTCGGTCCCGAGTCGGAACATTCGGAGACCCCGGATTTGCTCCGATATCCTGACGGACCTCCGACATCCCGTGACATGCCCTTAAACCATTCCCTCGCCCACTTCATTTATTGGAGTCACCCAACATCCTTCGGACACGCAACTCCGCTTTCGGAACTAACCGTATCCTTCAGTGATCTCCTTCACACTATCACTTATTAGTCATCTTCCATTCTTAGCACGACTACCTTCTTACTACCATTCAGTCGGCTAACCCCCCTTCCCCATTTGTCTTCCCCATTC
Source organism: Cantharellus anzutake (assembly GCF_015039405.1). NCBI lineage: Eukaryota > Fungi > Basidiomycota > Agaricomycetes > Cantharellales > Hydnaceae > Cantharellus > Cantharellus anzutake. The sequence continues at coordinate 47,998 of NW_024067172.1, forward strand.
ATTTTCCGGCCTCCAACTCCGCCCTCCTTGGCCCGACACCTCGGTTCCCCATTTTAGATATCGTTCGGAACCTTTCGGTACCTCTCGGTATCATTCGGTACCTTTCGGTGTTTTCCCCGTTTTGTCATTTCGGGCTTTGACTAAAGTCCTCCCCATCCACTTTTATAAATACATGTAGATTAGAACCTGTAGTTCCTCAGTTCTAATCTCGACTAAAATGCCACCCAAAGTCCCTCTGAGTGATTCCTGTCTCTGTTCTACAAGACACCTCAGACATAAGAAATACAAGGACTAACAGAGACGTAACGGAGGCACAGCGCTCCCTCCGAGTCGCTGAGGCCGCGTCCTTCTTAGAGCCTCTTGTACCATCCAGCAGAACCGGGCTCCCTGAGAAGCTTCGGTTCATCACCGGAGCCCTCGGACCCCCCTCTAGTTGAGCCCCCGCCTGCATTCGGACTCACGCATTCACCCCTTCTTCCCTAACCGACGGGTTTTTGACACATGTGGTCGAAGGTCACGTGGGGAGCGCTGCAAGAGAGCTAGCGGCTCTCAGCGCCAACCAAGCTCGTGGGGGAAACTCTCCACTAAAACCCTTTTCTCTACTGGCCTCAATCCAAAAACTCCTGGAAATTCTCCGGAAATTCCGCAAGGTCCGGGCTCAGTATCCACTACCCACTCTTTGTGGGCTAGACAACTGCCCTTACTCCTACTGTAGGAATTCCACACACACTCACACTAACTCTGATGCGTCCTAGCGCCTTAGAGAAAATTAGGGAGGGGAGAACTTCTTTTCCAGAATCCAGTATGTACAGGATATAAGGAACAATTATTTTTAGAATAATTGATGGGAAATATTGGTACCATATGGCACCTGCATACCTTATTAGGCGAAATAATAAAAAGAGTAACAGTAACAATAAAAGAATATCAATCAATATCTGAAATGATGGCAAAATATGAAAATATCAGGAAATAAGCGATTTCTCAATGGATTTACGGAATTAAGAGCCGAAATTAGAAATGTGGCTGAATGGAACTATTACGCAGCCAATGGGCATTTTTACCAATTTATTAGACGCCGTGGGAACGAGTGAGGCTGAAATTCTGGGTTGCCGCTTGAGATTCCCACGCCCGCACATGCTCGTGACCTGCCATGCCTAACTTGCCCAACACGGAACTCCGTCAAATCTCCACCGATTGGGACGTTCTTGATATCGTCGGAATCGTAGGATTTAGCAATATTTTTAGATATCGAATTTGTATCGGGTTGTTGCGTGAATGGAAGTGGTTTTATAGTCATGAAATTGGGTATCCGAGCCGGCTCTGCGTGTGGGCGATTATCCTGCCTACAGCGCCATGTCATCTACGTTGTAACGGGGATTTGCCAGTGTACCCTAAACGAGCCAAATCCCGTGATTCTACCACCCTCAGCAAGCACCTCACATCCATCACATGTAGCCTATATCCCCTCACACTCTTTACACACATTTCCTATTTTTCCTAATTTTTCTGATTCCACTTGTGATGTCTGGAGGCCGATGTTTCCATTTTCTTATTGTCATGTGATATTCTTTCCTATTTTGTCTATCGGACTCTTCCATGACTGCTGTACAGTTAGCTAGAGAGTATTAGCACCACACTCTAGAGGACCAATATACCCCACCTCTTACCTGACCTCAGTGAGATTTCTATCCCCCCTCCTTCCTGTTGCGAGTCTAGTTGGATAGACCCGTTACAACGTGCACAGCTGTATCTGCCTGGGTATCTCCGTAAGAGATCTCAGGAGCGTCCGGTGTGTAGGGCGTCACCCAGTGTGCCCGGGTCTGGGTGTGTTGTGCAGCCTGGTTAATGGTACATCGAGCAAGGAAGTCATCCGTGTAGTAGAAAAGGAAAGAAGGAGAAGGAAAGGAAAGAAGAAAGAAGAAGAGAAAGGAAGAAGGAGAGAGGGGGGAGGAAGGATGGGAGGATGGAGGATGGGGGCACCGGGTGAGGGTAGTGGGATCAGGTGGGGTCGGACCGGGTGGAGTGGGGTCCGGTGGGTGTGCCCACACGTTCATGGATTCGGCTGGGATCACCCATCTCTTCCTAGAGCACATCTGGAGACACCACAGGCTCCTGGAGGAGATCCTCGGTGACAGGGGAAGCACCTTTGTCTTGCACTTCTCCAAAGAACTTGCAGATCTCCTGGGAGTCAAGCTAACCCCTTCCACCCCTTACCACCCCCAGACAGACGGACAAACAGAGTGGGTCAACCAGGAGATCAAAGCCTATCTCCAGGTATTCGTCAACCACCGCCAGGATGACTGGGCAGATTGGCTCCCACTGGCAGAGTTCGCCTACAACAACTGGGTCCACTCCTCCACCCACCAGACCCCCTTCGAACTCGACACCGGACAGCACCCCAGAATGGGGACAGAGCCCACACGTACGTCCGAGGTGGAAGCCACTGACACCTTCTTGTCTAGGATGATGAAGATGCAAGAGGAGGCGAAAGCAGCACTGGAACATGCAGTGGATGAAATGGCCTGCTACTATGGCCGGGGCTGTGAGGCAGCCCCTAAGTACCAAGAGGGAGACCGGGTCTGGCTCAGTGCCCAAAACTACATGACAGACCACCCGACCAAGAAGCTGGACCATAAATGGTTAGGCCCTTTCAAGATCATCAAAGTCATCTCCCTGGCCGCTGTCAAGCTCCAGCTCACTGCACAACAGAAGGGGATACACCCAGTCATGTCCGTGATGAACATAAGGCCCCACTGCCCAGATGAAATTGCAGAACAATCCCCGGACCCCCATCCAGGCCCAGAACTCGTAGATGGAGAGGAGGAATATGAAGTGGAGAAAATATTAAATTCTAAGTGGTTACACTGGAAACTCTGGTATTTGGTAAAGTTCTCTGGTTGGCCGAACTCTGAAAATGAATGGCTCCCTGTCAGGGCACACCTGCCTGACCCCACTCCACCTGGTCCGACCCCACCCAATCCCGCTACCCTCACCCAGTGCCCCCATCCTCCCTCCCCCCTTCTCTCCTTCTTCCTTTCCTTCTTCTTCCTTCTTCCTTCCTTTCTCTCTCCTTCTTTCCTTTTCTACTACATGGACGACTTCCTTGCTCGATGTCCAAGTAACACATCCATGCCCTAACTTAGCTGGCAACCAGAACTGAAAGGGGGTAAACTCTAGTCGATTTTATTACTGAAGTGTAACCTATGTACAAGTTGAGTATATATAGTTACAGTGAGGGCGGGTCCGCAAATGGCAGAGTGGAGCTAACGGGGTTAAACATTAGCCGATTGAATATTACCGATGAGTTGGGTTATGGGGTTAATGGAAAGGCAGGCATTAACCCAGAAATGGAAAGGAGGGATAGGCCCAAAGGTGGGCTCTGCAGGGCAAGTGAGTGTATTGCCCAGCGGAGGCAGGAGTGTGCTAGCAGACGTTGGAGCTGTCCGGAAGCCTTCAGGGCTCCGTACTTAGGGAGGTGTAGGTAATAAATTGAAAGAAGGGGGTGGTGACCATTGAGGGGTACCGAGGGGATTGCAGAATACAGGAGCTCCAAGGTTAGTGAAGAAGGAGTGGAGGTAGACCGGAGGAGTCGGAGGGATCGGAAGTTGATGGCCAGGGATGGATATGACACCAGGTGCTATTATATACATGCGGCTAGGGTCACATGGAGGAAGCCATGTCATCTCCGCACACAGCCGCACCTCCCTGGGTATCTCCGTGGGAGATCCCAGAGGTGGCTGCTCAGTAGGCAGGAGTGTGCGCAGTGCGTGTGGCGATCAGGGGGGTGGGGTTAGGTATGTAGTGGTACATGGAGAAAGGGAAGTCAACCATAGAATAGAAATAGAGAGAAAGGGGGAAAATGGGAAAGGAGGGATGGAGAGTGATAGTGGGGGAAGCGCAGTAGTGCAGTACAGTGCAGCACGGGGTCAGGTGGGTGTGCCCTGACAAGCTGCCCAACGTCGACCACACTCCCCTAGCCCTCAACACTACCCTATGTTCTATGACCTAGTCCCTCTCTACCCATGTCTACCTCTCAACAAACTATGCAGCAGCCATCTGATGCTGCGATCGCCGCACAGCTGGCCAACCTTATTGATCAGCCAGACTTTATCAACACCCTAGCTGCGCAAATGAGCACCCCCGAAGAGCAGGAAGCTGCTCATCGACTTCGCCCCTCTGATGTCATTGGGTTGATGGGCCAACCACGAAGGCCAGGCCGCCCCTCTACAACATCTCGAGGTAAGCAACCTACAAAGGTGCCAGAAGCTAAGTGCCCTGCCCGCACCAAGCCACATACCACCCCCCTACACCTCCTCCCCATATCACCATGACTGTCAGTATACCGGACACCATCGCTGGACACGTTATTGGGAGGGTGGGCACTGGATTGAAACAGATCCAAGACTTTTCCCACACAAAGATCACGGTGTCGCTGCACCATGGTCCTGGTGAGTCGCATGCTGTCACAATTCGTGGTGAGCAGAAATCTGTTGGCAACACTCTCGTTGCCCTTGGCTGTCGTATTGCAAAGAAACAAATTCGACAACCCCACCATCAATGCAGGCAACATGCCGAGCCCACCTCATCTACTCCTCCCCCTGTCACTCCCATCTACATGCCACAACCACTGCTGTTGCAGGCCACCGCTGGCCCCTCTGGGACTCATGGGAGTTCTACCTTTACCATTCCCCCTATTGCATCCACAGCACCTCCACCCTCTGCCGCCGCACCACCACCCACCCCTCACCCGCCTACGTCACAGGCTGGGCCGTCCTCATCTAGCGGACCCTCCCTGATGGAGCTTGATTGGATCCATGCCATGCAGTGTTTGTCACAGCACCAAACCGCCTGTCGTGGCAGTGGACCAACATGAGAACCTAGCGGATTATTGGGGCAATAATCCTAAAGGAGGATGTGATGTCAGTGTCAGAGACTGGATCGAGACAAAGGATTGTCTCCATGGTGGAGGGCTTCAGCCTCAGCAACTCAAGCCAGGAGCACTGTGCCAAGTTACATGTCCATGCCCTAATTTACTTACTGGCAATGAGAACTAAGGGGGACCAACTCTAGTCGATTTTATTCCTGAGGTGTAACCTATGTACAAGTTGAGTATATATAGTTACAGCGAGGGCAGGCCCATAAATGGTGGGGCCGAGCAGAGTGGAGCTAACGGAGTTAAACATTAGCCGATTGAATATTACTGTCACAGCCATGCATTCCGGCCCATTCCCGGCCCATCCCGATGCCGCCCGAGCCCATTACTGCTATGCCAGCATGAGTGTGAGCCCCGACCTCAGCCCTATCCTTCATGAGGACTCCCTGCTCACTCCCCCGCTTGCCCCTAGGCTCCCCTGCACCTGGCCGACTCCCCCACAGCCACACCAACCTTCCTGCCCTGAGTCCACCTCCGGCACCATGCCCAGCACGACTCCTCTACCCCGCCCACTTGGCCCCTACAGGGCCGCTACCATTCCCGCACCTGACTCTGGCCCAACTCCGAGTCCAGTGCTGCTACGATACCATCACCGCTATCGCAGCCCTACGCTCTTTCCTTTATTTATCTGTTATTGTTTGTTTTGACCCTCGGTCATTGCCGGCCACTATGTGGCCAACCCCGCTCCTTATTCTTTTTTGCTTCCGGACCCTTCAGCCTCCGGCCCGGGTCCGCTTCCATTCATTTCTTCCTCCTATATATATCCTGTATGATACTTTATTGTACCTTAGCTCTAATATCGATGTGACCACGACCCCTAAGTCCTGACCCCAACAAGGCAACCCCAGTGAGTCCGAAATGAGGGCCAAGAGACAGCTAGGGGGCACAGCACTCCCTTTAGAGTTGCTGAGGCCAAATGCCCTACCCTCGGGCCTTGTCTGAGGCATCACGGCCAACGAGGCCAATAGCGGCCCGCATCGGTGACCTTCGGTGCCGACCCCGGACCAGTGTCTAACAATTACCAACAAGTTGGGTTACGGGGTTAGCGGAATGGTAGGCAATAACCCAGAAATGGAAAGGAGGGATAGGCCCGAAGGTGGGCTTGCAGGGCAAGCAAGTGAATTGCCCAGCAGAGGCAGGAGTGCGCTAGCAGATGTCGGAGCTGTCCAGAAGCCTTTGGGGCTCCGTACTTAGGGAGGCATAGGTAATATATTGAAAAGAGGGGGTGGTGACCATCGAGGGAAGCAGAGGTGATTGCGGAATACAGGAGCTCCGAGGTTAGTGAAGAAGGAGCGGAGGTAGTCTGGAGGGACTGGTGTAGGAGAAACAATATTCAAAGAATAAAACAATGATCTATCAGAATAGTCAACAAAACAGGTGACAAGTTCAGATGTTTAACAGATCTCATGATCTTTATGAGACTGGACAGACATTAGAAGATCATTATAAATTATCTACACCCATGTAGCATGAGATTTAATCTACTACAAGCATGCCTAGAACCTGGCATAGGTGTAATATTCAAAGAATATATCCCTACAACAAGAAAATAGCACATAGATGGCAGAATAAGAAGGAACATTGGGAAAGAAATGTGAATCTCTCGGGAACCAGTAAACCTTTGACTGTAATCTTTTACCATCTAAAAGGACTGTTTCTAAACTTTATCCACGGTTTTGTTTCATTCTAAAAGCTTCAAAACTGACAGAGATATCGCTCAAACGGCGAAACACCTTATAATTCATATATATTTATTTGCTAATTCTTATGTGACTCAAGGGAAATATATTGGCGCCCGGAAGTCTGGCGGACCAAATACCATATAACAGAGTATTCTCCGGCGCGGGCGGACAGTTTTTGATCGCATCAGAAGAGGAGAAAATGCTAAAAAACCGGATCTTGTATATTTTCCCATGATTCATCAAAACTTTTTGATTTTAAGCTCAAATAAATCAGAACAAAGGAATGATTGATGATCTGGATCTCGGATCATAAGCATGAGATGATTCAGAAGTTCGTGGATCAGTTAATTAATTGGGAAAGCTCTAGAACATTAGTAATGATGCAGCTTCACAAAAAGGGGTCAATTAGAGAACAGTCTAGAAAGTTCCTTTATAGCCGAGTCATTTCTAAAGATAACCGTTCGTAATTAAGGCGGTGTAGAGCATAGCTTCAGCGCTACAAGATCCCGCTAAGATCGGCCCAAAAGACAAAGAAATGAATTACTTATTGCTGAGTCATGTCCTAAGTCCATTATTAAGCTTACACAGCCCAAGCCCCTATATCATTCTAGAACTATCTATAATACAAATGTAGCACATGTAACTAGTGCGAGGCGTGGGAGTAGAGAGGCCTCTGAAAAGCATAAAAGGCCGCCGCTTCTGCCCCCTCTCAAACCTCAGGTAGAAATAAAAGTTTAATTCTCCTCACCAGTGGTTGGTTTGTTTGCTCCAAAAGATAAAAGCAAATATTAGTTGTTAGCTAATATAAAACTAACACGTCACTCTAAGCGTGAGTTAGGGTCAGTTAGACACAGCTGAACAAAAGTGTCATAGTGAGAATTAGTGAGAATTTGGTGGAGGGACTTCTTACAATAATCTCTCAGCAATACTTGGTTATCACACCACAGGAGAAAAGTGAGCAATCCTGAACCTGCTAGATAACTAGCACGCACTCTAAGCGATAGAAAGAGCAGTTTGGTCACTCCTGTATTGAGTAACATTTATTGCGGAATTATTTTATTAGTAGTTTTCCTTCAGTAAATTATCAGGAAAATCATGTCCTACTGAAAAGTGGTATATCTAGGTGTAATATTGACTAGAAATCATAGTAAAGTCAATATAGAATTTTATCCATAGCCAATCTATACATCAGGTAAGATCGTTGGGGGGTGTTTATTGTTGTTTAGACAGTGAACAATTATATATTTGGCAACCAAAACACAGTCAGTACGCAAATCAGCACAAACTCTAATATCGTTATTGGACATAGGAAACTGGTTACATAAGGTGATCCAGCTCTGCTCCTTCACCAGAGGTAGTGAAGGACGATGGCCATGGATGGATATGACAGTCAGGGGACAATACGTAAGTGGTTGCCTGATACCCCTATTCGATATCGCATGTAGCCACGCCTGTCAGAGACCAGATCAAGATGAAGGAATGTCTCCATGGCAGAGGGCTTCGGCCTCAGCGACTTATGCCAGGAGCGCTGTGCCAAGTTACATGTCCGTGCCCTAATTTAACTTACTGGCAACAAGAACTAAAGGGGGTCAACTCTAGTCGATTTTATTACTGGGGTGTAACCTATGTACAAGTTTAGTATATATAGTTACAACGAGGGCGGGCCTGTAAATGGTGGGGCCGAGCAGAGCGGGGCTAATGGAGTTAACCATTAGCTGATTGAATATTACCGACAAGTCAGGTTACGGGGTTAGTGGAATGGTAGGTGATAACCCAGAAACAGAAAGGAGGGATAGGCCTGAAGGTGGGCTTGCAGGGAAAGCAAGTGAATTGCCCAGCAGTGGGAGTGTGCTAGCGGACGTTGGAGCTGTCTGGAAACCTTTGGGGCTCCGTACTTAGGGAGGTATAGGTAATATGTTGAAAAGAGGGGGTGGTGACCATCAAGGGAAGCAGAGGTGATTGCGGAATACGGGAGCTCCAAGGTTAGTGAAGAAGGAGTGGAGGTAGTCCAGAGAGTTCAGAGGTAGTGGAAGTCAATGGCCGTGGATGGATATGACAGCACCCACATGTAGCCACATATTCCCTATCATATCATATGTCATCACATTCCCGCATGTCACCACCACCCCATATCCAGACATCCCCTTTGTTCCTACTTTGTTTCATTGTCTACCATTAGCCAACTTAGCTTCTGGTTATCTCTCTCTTGTTCATGTCTGCTTATGTCATCACGGATGTATATAAACTCTATGCTCGCTGAAGGGTAGAACCCCAGCTGTATCAACGACTAGGTTTTCGGGACTCCTTCATCGTGAACCCTGACAGTATGGTGGTGGAGGTCCGGAGGTGATGCAGATGTAGATGGGAGGCAGAGCAGAAGAGAGTCGAAGGAGGAGGTAGTCCTAGGGCCATTGGCATCAACCGGAGGCACTGGTGGAGGTCATAGGAGTCGTATAGGAATAGGGCAGAGGGAGGTGGAAGATCCGGGATATGACACAAACCACCAGCCTTTGTGGGTTCACACCCTAGCCTGGGCTCCTCATTTACTTATGTACATACTAGTCGCAGCTCACGATCCCGTGACTGCACAGCCATGAACAAGAGAGTTGTGGAAGTCCAGAGAGAGTTGGACAAGTGAGAACACCTGAGGGCAGTCCAAAAGGGCAGTGTCAGGGCACACCCACCCCACCCAGCTCCACTCAGCTCCACCCAGCTCCACCGGCTACCCCCTTCTCCCCCTTCCTATTTCCTCCTCCCTCTACTTCCCCCCTTTCCATTCCCCCTCTGTATCATTCTTTATTATTTCTATTTCTATTTACACAGATGACTTTCCTTGATCAATGTACCACTGACCCGTCCACAGTCCACACATGACACACCCAGCCCCAGATGCTCCGGATGACCCCTGGGTGCACCCAGGACATGTGCCTGCAGCGGATCTCTTCAGGATCCCCCATGGGGATACCCAGATGGCTGGGGCTGTGCATGAGGACGACGTGGCAATCCCCATGTGACCCAAGTGCCATGTATATAAACATACCTGGGATGGGAACCAGAGAAGCAGTCTTCTTCTCACCATTCCCACTTCAGGTAAGTAGTTTAGTTTTCCTTCTAATGATAATCAACACCATTCCCACTTCAGGGACATCGACCCATTGCCGTACACACCCACTTCATACCCCACCAGGCCCTCAGCGCTGGGCGATATACCCAGACGCTCTCGACCCCGGACCAGTCCCTGACAGGCAGATAGTTGGCTCACACAGAGAGTGGCATAGTCAGGGCAGTTGCCCCTTTGACAATGCTCTCAGGATCCCCTGCAGGGACACCCAGATGGTGGTGGCTGTCTCCAAGGATGACGTGGCACCCGTCATGTGACTCAAGCTGCATCTACATAAATGTACCTGAAGTGGGAACCGAAGGAGTAACCTTCTTCTCACTTCAGGTGAGTAGTGTAGTTTTCCCTTTTAATAACAATTCACCTTTTCCACTTCAGTCTGAGTGGCCAGGGACTGCTGTCCCACTCCAGGCCCACCAGTATGCACACCCACTTTACACCCCACAAGGGCCCCTCTGCTGGGTGCTACATCCAGACCCACTCCACCCTGGACATGTCCCTGACACTCCAGTCCTTCCGGATTGCCTCCACTCCTTCATCACTAACCTCAGAGCCTCCATATTCCGCAATCACCTCCAACTCCCTCAATGGTCACCACCCCCTCGATTCAATATATTACCTATGCCTCCCTGTCAGGGCATACACCCTGACCTAGCCCACACCCACACTCACACCTGCACTCGCACCCACATCTGCATGCACACCCAGCCATTGCACCCCCTGCGCGTGCCCTGTGCTGGATGCCCCATGCAGCTGGATGCCCCAGGCCCCGGGTCTTGGGCCTCATGTGACTTCCGGATATCTCCAGAAGTTTTCAATTATATTGGGCCACTGTGGGAAGGTGAGAAGTTAGCTTCCTTCTCACCTTCTTACCCACAGCAGCAGTGTGCCTTGGACAGTGTTATAAAAATGGGGCCTAATTGGCCCATTTCTATAGCGTTCAGGTGCAGGAGGGGGCCATGACATTGAGAAGATGTTACAATTAATGTAACAGGTGTTGTAACAAAGGTGTTTACATCGGGTGTTTTGGGTGATAATAGTTGGTTAGGTTGTTCTTATTTACATGTCACGTGATATTGTACTGCATAGAGCCCATAAGAGGCTAAAAATGGGAAAATCCCATTTCCATAACAGACAGGGCTGTGTTCCTTTAGGGTTGTGGGCCATGGGGGGGGTCATGGGGACCTGTGAGACGTCCCCAACACTCCCTGAGTATGGAGTCCCAAAGGCCTCCAGACAGCTCTGTCATATCCGTGCATACCCGATCCTGACCTGACTTCCGGACCTCCTCCTTCTTCACCTCCGGAGTCCTACGCTTCCCCCATCCGCTCCGATACTCACCTTCGGACCTGACAACTCTCCTTTCTGCCACTCCTTCTCTCTTCCCTTTCTCCTCTCTCCTCCCTCTGGTACTCTTCCACCGACCTCCCGCCAAGTTACGACCTTCCACCGCTGTCCCGTACTTCGTACTCGGGCACCGCTCATACCTTTGCTCCGAGCCTCTGTCATAGTCCCTACCTCGGACTTTGACTCCACCTTGGTCTTAGTCCATTGCATTGGTGACCTCATACTACGTAAACACCATTGCCAATATTCCTCGGACTTTCAACCCTGCCTCTGTAACCTCCGTAAGCTCCACAACCTCCAAGCTTCGCGGATCACCTTCGGCACTTTCGCCACTTGTAATGTATCTCTCACGTTTTCCCCTCATCCCTATTTGGACTGCTGCTTCTTCCCATTCTAGCCAGTTAGTCATCACCCCCACTTCTCCTCATCCTCCTGCCCCTCTGGGCCTTGCCCTCCCTACCTCCTTTCGGACGTATCACAGGTCCTGCCTTATGACCTTTGGTACCGCTCCACTTCTGTCTACCCTTTGTTCCCGTTCGGACATCTTCGTCCCGATTCGGATCCCCTTTGTTTCCTTGTGCTTTTGCCCCCTCCATTATATATATCAGCGCTTGTACATACTCGTTTTGGGCTCAGTCTGAAATCGACCTGAAATGCCCCCTAGAGACTTCCTGCTCGCCTACTGTGAAATTAAGGACCAAATGGACAAACAGCAATGGCACAGTGCTCCGCTTGAGTCGCTGAGGCCAAGGTCCCTCCATGCTAAGTCTCCAATTCCACTCCGGAGTCGTCTGAATCCACGACACATCTCTAACAAGCTCCAATGTCCACTAGCACACCCCCACCTCCGCTGGGCAATTCACTTGCTTGCCCTGCAAGTCTACCTTCAGGCCAATCCCTCCTTTCCATTCCTGGGTCATAGCCTGCCACCCCACTAAGCCCCGTAACCTGACTCGTTGGTAATATTCAGTCAGCTAACATGTAACTCTGTTAGCTCCGCTCTGCTCGGTCCTGCCATTCATGGGCCTGCCCCCTATGTAACTATATATACATAACTTGTAGATAGGTTACACCCTAGTGATAAAATTGACTAGAGTTTCCCTCTTCTAGATCTCTTTGCCAGTTAGTAAGTTAGGGCACAGACATGTAACTAGGCACAGCGCTCCTGGTTTAGTCGCTGAGGCCAAAGCCCTCCACCATGGGGATGTCTCCTTCATCCCACATCCAGTCTCTGACATCATCCATCCTTCATCTGCAAGAAAGACAGTTCTCTACATCTTTGTGTGGACTTCAGGGGCCTCAACAAGATCACAAAGAAAGATAGGTATCCACTGCCATGTATCTCTGATCTCCTAGATGTTCCTAGCCATGTGAAGGTCTACACCAAGCTTGACCTCTGCCATGTGTTGTAGGAGAAATAACAGTCACCCTATGAAAACTCATTATGGAAATATGCCAGAAAGATTACAAAAACCCCCATACGACAAGTAGAAATGAGAAGATAGAAGAACCTGAATTTTTACGAATTTTTACGACTTTTTACAACTACATATGGCAAATAGGAAGATAGAAAATTAATTCAAGCTTAGCATCAACAAGACGTAATGCCTGGGAGAATTTATAGCAAATATCAAACAAGGAACTAGGTCAATCGAGTAAGATTTGACTATAAAATCAACCAGAAAACCTCCACAGAAACTACTTTCTGTCAGGGTTCAGCACCCTGCCTTAGGACTCCCCACCTACTTTACCCCCTTTTATTCTTTGACTGTTGCCTTGTTGTTGCCTTTGTGTGTTGTGTACACGCACGCGCACAGGATAGCATGGGAACTTTCTGAGCAAGCAGCTTGCCCAGAATGTTCCCACGGGTCACAGCCACAGTTCTGGGCGAGCAACTTGCCCAGAACGTTCCCACACTTACTGGGCACTGCCACCTGGATGTTCCCTCCAGGTCACACTACACATGGGGGTGGGCAAGCGAAGCTTGCCCATGGGACTGCTTATGTAAGCTAGACTGGCCGCAGAGCAGCCTGTGGAAGTATAGTTTTATAACTCATCACAAATGTCTCATGCAACAAAAAGTTGAATCAAAAGTTACTTGGAATTGTAAAAGCTGATAATTGGACTGAGGAATTGTAAAAAAAAATGAGTTCTCATGGCTCTACAACCGTTCTCGACAACCAGCGCATTTTATAAAAATCCAACAGTCCGAATTATAGAAAAAGACCCTCTACACATCCAGGAGAATTTCTACATGCTTAGCTGCTGTGTGACGAGCCTGAAATTGTTGGGTGATCATTTATTTATTCGTGTGTACGTCGTCGCACTCAATAGCGCATTCTGGAGATGCCTGGGGCACACTCAGCTCAATTGATGCTCTTCTGACTTTAGAACAACTTCCTACCATGCTCCTTATACCCTTTTACATTTTCAGCGATTGGTATTAGTATTACGGAAAATTCGTTGCATACAAAACAATCAAAATCAACTGCCCATTTAATTCATTGGCAATGTATAGCTGTAACAACACTGAGGGCTTCATAAGGGCAAATTTCAGTGAAGCCCATCATCCATTCCTCAGGAAGGAAGCTCGGCATCGAGGACACACAGAATCTTGAGAGGAAACTATGAACAAAGTTGAGGCAGCAAAAGCCGCTGCCAGCCGTGAAGCCCAGAAGGCACAAGATGAGAAGAAGAGAGTGGAGGAGGAGAAACTAGAGTGTACTATACTCCAGTTGGGTGCTACATGTCAGGGCACGGCCTAACTGGCTACCCTGACTCCCTATGCCGGAAGGGAGTTGCCATAAGACGATCCGGAGTGATCCGAAGAACGCAGGTAATCTCGCTTAGCTTTCGCTTAGCTCCCGCTTCTATCTTCCGTCCACATGTCACCCCTTTCCCACACCTCGCTTACGATTATCCGAGTGAATAGCTATCTTTTCATGTCGTCATTCTATCGGTTATCTTCTATCTCGTTGTAGCCGCACTCTAGTGGGTAGCGGTACCCATGTATATAACTCCTATCTCCACTGAGGGTGGCACCTCAGCGTTAACAACGACTAGGATTCTCAGGAACACCCTTATCGTCGCGAATTGATGCGCAGTCCCTGACACTACAGTGATTGCTGCAATGATGGGGGAAAAGCTAATTGAACAGATCAACAAGCTCATTGGCTGGCCCCTAAGGACACCTTTATTCCTAATTGAACAGCAGTCAATAAGGTACGAGTTGGGCCCCGGAAGGCACTACTCCAAGATATTGTAAAACGCTATAATGCACGATCTGTAGAGTCGCCAGGATCTGCTATCTGAGGTACCATAACTGGTCTGTTTACATGCTCATTTTATAATGCGTGGATTTTTCTGATTGAGCACTCAGTACATACTTTACATTGTATATTCACACTCTCTAGGTTTTTGTTGGGACTTGGAATACAGTTTCACGAGTTATCGATGGAACATTTGCGAGGCCATGTTTTGCCCAAATCTGATTACATAAGCGGTACACGGACACAACCTGAGTTGCCCAGTCCCACTACACAACTCTAGGAGCTGTATAGTTGTGGGCATGTGACCCATTCCTTTATATAGCAACCATGTGGGGAGATGAGACCTTTACCCTTCTTCTCATCTCATGCCCCACATAGGCAAGTGTATATATTATCTTTCCTTTTACTATACATCTCATGCCCCGCATAGCGTGAGGACAGGCCAGATGGGGGTTGAGGTCAGGGAGCCTCCAAGTCTGAGGCCGGGCCCTGACACTTTCCCATGCCCACACACATAGCTGAGGCTGGAAGTACCACAGAACAAGGATTCCATAGGAACCAATGAAAAACTCAAAGTTGTGTTCATAATAGAGAATGTAGATGCCTCTCAATGAAGGTAATTTCAGGGAAAACTACCAATAGACAATGGGGAAATGGCCAAAATTCACAGGAAACAAGGACAACATTCAAAAGGAAAGCATGAAGAACAACCAGTAATGACCGAGACGAGTTCGATAATCCACTAAGAAGGAAGGGATCTATTCTTAATCCACGCAAATTTTCATAATAAAAGGTTCATGCATCAATGAGATATTCAGTAACGGGATGAGCAACATTAAAGTCATAGCTCAGGGAAAAATCGACGTTCACGCAAAATCCATATTTAAAACATATAACGAAATTTACATGGAAAATATGATAAATTAGAAACTACCACTATGCAAAGTTTCAGGCCAAACGGCCCAGCCGTTGTGAAGTTATGCCAGTGATGGGAATAGAGTATCCCACACTATGTTTAAAGACATGTGAGGGTGGTGATGCGAAGGGAACCAGCCATCGGAACCAAAATCCACACTTCGGGAGATCACAAAGATCAATTTCTGTCCAAATAAGGAAGACTCCGGTCAAAACAAAGCATGAAGAACACAAAAACACCTTAGATCATGAGGGAAAAATCTGAAATAAATCATGCAAGTCTGTATTGAGTATACAAACACCCATGCATACAATAAATCCCAAATAATTAAACAGAAATGGTGCCCACATACAGATGAGTACAAGAACAACACACATGATTACTGATTGTGCATGCAAACTTTTGCTAACTCAACAAATACCGAGAGTTAGAGTACAACTGTAGTACCATTAGAAAGGTTGGATGAAATGAAAATTTGTAATGCTGAGAACGTGAAAAACCATTCAGAAATGAGTAAGATATAAGGACATGAAGTTAGTAACCTGAAGAAGTGCAGGAAGACAACTTCTAGAGGTCTCAAGCCTTGAATAAAATTCATAAAAATATGATATCATTGAGGACGACCTATTATAACACCAAACAATACATATGAAGGACTAGGATGCAACAATACAAATGGGAACCAGGGGAAATGGATGAAAACCACAAAAAACCACAAAACTATGATGGACCATGTGAAAGGTTGCTTACTTATTTGGGGATGGTAACATTCCATTCCCCTGTTTGCCTCAGGCCTCAGTTAGTCCATCTAAATATAAGCTTAAATGTGCTGTATATTCAATGGGGTAGAGGTAAAAGGCTACCGGGCCTTTACAACTACTCCGAGGTATATATATGTAATTTACATATCTTGGCACAAATAAATAAAAAAAGAACAGCATCACTATAATTGGAATTATAGTGAAGTAAGGTTAATCCCTTACACCATGGCAGGAATTTTAGGGAACGATATACTAATAAGGCAGAGAGCTCTAACACATTTGTTTGATTAATTCTTAACTACTAGCAACCTTTTTTTTTGGTTCTAAACTTGAACAATTCACTCATTTATCATTTCAAGTCTCATTTTAACTAAATGTCACTGGATAAAAATAGAATAAATCACCTGAAAGTCATAGTGCAGCCATACACATAGCAACACGAAGTTTGAATTCAGAATGACCAAGTCATAGCGAACTTAATGGTAAATAAGAGGAATTTGAAATAAAGAACTGCAATGAATGCGGCACAGTCAAGTTCTAATTAAATCATTAAAATAGCTTAGGTGAGGAAGGACAATAAGGATTCTAGGCACAGTCTGACCACAGCAGAGCCACAGTTCAGCGCAGTAGAACCATAGCATGAAAATTTCATTTTTATTCAGTTTGAGGAAAATACACTGTAAATAAATCCTGTAAATACAAGGTAGAGTGTGAAAAAGGAAGGCAACCCAAGGAGTATAAAAGGGAGACCCTTTCTGCGACTTTGCACCCCCTCAGAGAAGTAAGAAAATAGAGTATTATTTTTCTCAAACATTTCTGGTTATCACTCCAGTGCGAAAAAGTGAAATACAGTTAAGATTGCCACTGTAGTAAAAGGCAGCAATTAGGGAAAGAGATATTAAGTAATATTTCAACAGGAGAGTTGGTTAACACTCCAGATTTCAAAGTGTAAACACCAAACAGTTATTTTGCTACTGTTAAAACAAGCAATAAAAATAAAATAAAAATAAGACAAGGCCAAGGAACAAACTCATTAATGGAGTAGAAGCTTTGAAAAATCACCACTTAGAAGATTTATTTCAGGTTAAAATCCAAATTTAACAATCCTACACAGAATTACACCCAGATAAATTGAGAAATTACACTAGAGGAACAGCTCCACAGGGCTTTGTTTATTTGTGAGTCATTTCTCAGAAATTTTAGACTAAACCATAAAATAGAATTAGCCAAAACACTCAGATTGGTACTATAACTACAACAGATCTATGTCAGGGCACACACCCTGTTATGGAAATGGGATTTTCCCATTTTTAGCCTCTTATGGGCTTTATGCAGTACAATATCACGTGACATGTAAATGATAACAACCTAACCAACTATTAACCACCCAAAACACCCAATGTCCATGTTATTGTAAACCTGTTAGAGATAGGCGGAAACGGACGACTCCGGAGTGGAATCGGAGACTTAGCGTGGAGGGACCTTGGCCTCAGCGACTCAAGCGGAGCGCTGTGCCATTGCTGTTTGTCCATTTGGTCCTTAATTTCACAGTAGGTGAGCAGGAAGTCTCTTGGGGGCATTTCAGGTCGATTTCGGACTGAAAACAGACGAGTATGTACAAGCGCCGATATATATAAGGAAGGGGCAAAAGCACAAGGAGAACAAAGGGTGACCGAATCGGGACGAAGATGTCTGAACGGGAACAAAGGGTTAGAGGGAGCGGAGCGGTACCGAAGGTCATAGGGCAAGACCTGTGATACAACCGGAAGGAGGTAGAGTGGGCGAGGCCCAGAGGGGCAGGAGGATGAGGGAAAGTGGGGGTGATGACTAACTGGCTAGAATAGAAAGAAGCAGTAGTCCAAATAGGGATGAGGGGGAATTGCGAGAAATACATTACAAACGGCGAGAGTGCCGGAGGCGGTCCGCGAAGCTCGGGGGTTGCGGAGCTTACGGAGGTTACGGAGGCGGGGTTGGAAGTCCGAGGAA
The DNA here is from genome assembly GCF_015039405.1 of Cantharellus anzutake. NCBI lineage: Eukaryota > Fungi > Basidiomycota > Agaricomycetes > Cantharellales > Hydnaceae > Cantharellus > Cantharellus anzutake. Next base: position 66,013 of record NW_024067172.1, read on the forward strand.
TATTGGCAATGGTGTTTACGTAGTATGAGGTCACCAATGCAATGGACTAAGACCGAGGTGGAGTCAAAGTCCGAGGTATGGACTATGACGGAGGCTCGGAGTAAGGTACGAACGGCGTCCGAGTGTGAAGTACGGAGCAGCGGTGGACGGTCGTAACTTGGCGGAAGGGTGGCGGAGGAGTGACGGAAGAAGGAGAGAGGGGACAGGTAAGGAAGAGTAGTCAGGTCCGAAGGTGGATATCGGAACGGACGGAGAAAGAGTAGGGGATGACGGGAGGGTGGAGGTGTGGTGAGGGGGGAGCAGAGTTGTAGGAAGGGTGGCAAGTAGGGCGATGTTCGGTCCGAGATGAGTATCGGAACGGACGGAGAAGGGGTCGGAGAGGTAAGAGGAGGGGTGTGTTGCCAAGACCGAAGGTGAGTATCGGAAAGGCAGCGGTAGGTTATGACTCCGGAGGTGAAGAGGGTGGAGGTCCAGAAGTCGGGTCGGGGTCGGGTATGCACGGATATGACAAAACCCCACTGTTAAAGCATCTGTTACATTAATTGTAACATCTTCTCAATGTCATGGCCCCCTCCTGCACCCGAACGCTATAGAAATGGGCCAATTAGGCCCCATTTTTATAACACACCCTGACTAGCCCGGACCTGGACCCGCTTCCAGACCTGCTTCCACCTGCCATGCTTCCCGCATGCCTGCACGCTCTGCACACCGCATGCTACAGGCCCGGTTCCTACCCCTTCATGTGACTTCCAGGTATCCCCGGAAGTTTTGCTGATATTGGGGCCACTGTGGGAAGATGAGAAGTTAGCTTCCTTCTCATCTTCTTACCCACAGTAGGTTGTGCCCTGGATAGGGCTGGTTACACCACAGGGCTGTGGGCCATAGGGGAGGGTCATGGGGACCTGGGAGTCATCCCCTGACATTACTTCTGCCCCCATCCTTACTCACTGGGTATGTCAGGAACGTGTCAGACACGTATCTGGGTGACCCACAAGGCACGTGAAGTCGTCCAGGCTCATAAGGTCAGAGGGGTGGGACTTCAGCTTCAACGACTTGGGTGGAGCGCTGCACTTCGTTCTTACGTTGTTGTCCCAATTTCAGACAAGAGCCTTACAATGTAGAGAAGAGACAAGGGGGGTAAATCCAAGTCGATATATGAACTGAGGTACATCCAGTGTAACCTACACGCGTTATAAACACAAGTAACTAAATAGGACTGGCCTGGAAGGAGTGGTGGATCAAGTGCGATATTAATGAATGAAGAAAGAGACAAATAGTTAATATTGGCAAACTTGGTCAACAAAAGGCAAGCAAGAAACAAAAGGAGGAACAATAGTCTGCAAGCGAACAAAAGAGAAAAGGCCATCCGGCCATCTAGCAAGCTGTCTGGCTGGCAGGTGGACAACAATGAAGTGGGCAACCTAGGTTGGAAGGTATGTGTCAGGGGACAGACCCCAGGTCCCCATGACCCCTCTCTCTATAGCCCACAGCCCAATCTGTAACAGCCTAGTCTCAAGGCACAACTACTGTGGGTAAGAAAGTGAGAAGAAGGTTAACTTCTCACTTTCCCACAGTGGCCCAATATGGCAAAAACTTCCGGGGATACCCGGAAGTCACATGAAGGTAGGATCCAGGGACTGGAGCATGCGGCACATGGATCATGCGGTGCAGGAAGCATGTGGGGGAAGTGGAGCGGGTCCGGATCCGGGTCCGGGTCCAGGCTAAGTCAGGGTATGTGTGTCAGGGCACGGACGGTTATCCGGCTGGCCCGGACCTCTATCCGGATAGGTTGAGTACCCGTAAGTCGATATCTGCGTGTGATTTGCCGTAGTTAGAATGCAGGCTGTATTCAATGCGCTATTTCCGCTATCGCATCATCCCTCACCCGTTATCGCCCCCTTATCCGCATGATCTATTCTCCTATTTCATGTCGCTTCTCTATCGGCTACCATGTGTTCCCAGTGTAGCCGCGCTCTTATGAGTTGCGGAACTCATGTATATAAGGCCTTATCGCCAGCTGGGTTGGCCCCCCAGCTTTTACAACGACTAGTTTCCCGGGGAGATTCTTACGTGCGAACTGACGTGCGGACTCTGACAATGTGCCCTGACAGTATGCACACGAGGGGAGGAAGTGCAGATGAGGGTGACGGGTGGATGGATTGTTATGGAAATGGGATTTTCCCATTTTTAGCCTCTTATGGGCTCTATGCAGTACAATATCATGTGACATGTAAATAGTAACAACCTAACCAACTATTATCACCTAAAACACCCGATGTCCATGTTATTGTAAACACCACTGTTACAACATCTGTTACATTAATTGTAACATCTTCTCAATGTCACGGCCCCCTCCTGCACCCAAACGCTATAGAAATGGGCCAATTAGGCCCCATTTTTATAACACGGATGGATGGATGGATGATGATGATAGCAGGCAGGATGGGCCAAGTGGCTCTAGGACATGTTGACGGAAGTGATGGATATGTCAGGTCATGACACTCTCACAATTTAACATGGTTGTCCATTTCCACCTGGGAAGACTTGGTATGAAACCTGATGTGTTGACTAGACACTGCAATGTTGTCAGGGCACACCCAGCTGACCCAGCTCCACCTGGCCCCACCTCACCCGGCACCCCACTGTCCACCCCTCCTCACCTCCTCCCCATTTCCTTTCCCCCTCCTCATTTCTGCTTCCTCATTTTCTTTCTATTTTACTTCTTCTTTATTTTCTCTTTATTTTACATGGACGACCTTTCCTTGTATCAATGTACCATTGACCCACCTGCAGCACACCCACAACACACCCAGCCCAGGCACCTTGGGCGACTTCCCACTGTGCCCAGCACATGTGCTCGCACCGGATGCCCTTGGGATCTCCCATGGAGACACCCGGGTGGTTATGGCTGTGTGTGAGGGTGACATGGCATCCATCATGTGACCCAAGCTGCATGTATATAAACATACCTGAAGTGGGAACCGAAGAAGTAGCCTTCTTCTCATCTTTCCACTTCAGTCTAAGTGGCCAGGGACCATTGTCCTGCATTGGGCCTGTCAGTATGCATGCCCGATCCGCTGTAGGTGGGCACAGCCGGTACCATGCAAACAAGCCGATTATTGCAATTTCACCACCCACGTCAAGCACCCCACTCCCAAAACACATCTACCACTGTTCCATATACCCCTTCCATGTTTCCCATATTTTTTCCAATTTTTTCAAACCATTCCTGACCACGCACAACCATCAGTTTCCAAATTGGGAAACTGTCAGGAACGTGCCAGACATGTATCCGGGTGACCCGCAAGGCATGCGAAGTCATCTGGACTCGTAAGGTCGGAGGGGTGGGACTTTAGCTTCAGCGACTCAGGTGGAGCGCTGCGCTTCGTTCTTATGTTGGTGTCCCAATTTCAGACAGGAGCCTTATGATGAGGAGAGAAGTCTAGAGGGGAATCCAAGTCAATATACGAACTAAGGTACATCCGGTGTAACCTACATGCATTATAAACACAAGTAACTAAATAGGACCGGCCCGGAAGGAGTGGCAGATCAAGCGCAATATTAATGAATGAAAAGAAACAACTAGTTAATATCGGCAAACTTGGTCAACAAAAGGAAAGCAAGAAACAAAAGGAGGAACAATAGTCCGCAAGCAGACAAAAGAGAAAAGGCCATCCAGCCGTCTAGCAAGCCATCTGGCTGGGGGTGGACAACAATGAAGCGGGCAACCTAGGTTGGAAGGTACGCACGTGGGGGAGGAAGTGCGGATGAGGGTGACAGGTGGACGGATGGATGGACGGATGATGATGATAGCAGGCAGGATGGGCCAAGTGGCACTAGGACACGTTGATGGAAGTGACAGATATGTCGGGTCATGACAGCAACTGTCACCCACATATTCCACCGCTTCCTCCATGTCTCCATCAATTCTCCACCAATCCGGACGAATTTGGTATCGTTGGAAAGCCCTTGTCAACACAAGTCGAACAATGTTACGAGTGATGCATTTGGTTCAGTGGTTGTTCCGATCACCATGGTTCTTTATTTCCTTAACAACGTCAATATTTCTTTGATATTGCTTTTTTCTTAAGTGTTCCTTGTGGATCTGTTTCCATCCTAAACCCGTCAGATCATTCGGATTTCCACATATTTTTTCATATTTATAGTCACCCTCTTTCCTGTATTTACAAAAAAGGACTCCCCCAACAGAGAGAGGTGCTCCCCAACAAACATGAAGTTTTAGCAGACGTTACCAGCACCCAGAGCAGCGAATACGAAGCCAAAGAGGCTCAAGACATAGTGCAGGCGCAGAGTTCCCCATCAGTTTGATTATCAGTGAGATTTACAAGTTTATCATTTTTATCATATAGCACCGGACCATTTCTCCCCCCCCCTTCCTCTTCATCCGAACCTCCCCTGAGCACTCCCAACTCTGTGGCCCCTCTCTTTCTTGTTAGGGTGGTAGATCCCTTGCCCCCTTACACTACCCCCCACCAGGCTCTCAGCCCTGGACACTACACCTGGGCTCTCTCAACCCTGGACAAGTCCCTGACAGATGTCTACCCCAAAGAAGGGGATAGGCACTATGCCCATGTCAATCCACAGAACTTCCACCCTGTATTTTCCACAGAACAGCTCTCAGCCTCCCTACGAGCCACCTGTCTAGCCACTCCAGTCCTCTGGGCCAGCTCTATGGTTGATGTTGAAGCTATCCACAAGGACATCCTTACCGCTCTCATGGACCAGAAATAAAAATAGTAATAAAATCATAACTCAACAAAATGAATTGAAATAAAATATCGGAAAAATACTGAAGGACAGAGTTGATGAGCTGAGTATCTATGCAAACTTTCAAGTCTAGGGATCAAAAGATGGTCCAGAAAATGAAGAAAAACAGCAAATAAACCCACATAAAAACAAAAACAAGGTTTCCTGTATCAAATAAAATATTAGAAATTCGTGGTAACGTGGGGAAATAGTTTTACGAACATACAAAACGAATGACAAAGAGAAATCGGAAGAAAATCAAGGCATTCACATTATGAAAAATGGTTGGGTACAAGGAAAAGATGCAAGAATTGGAAATATTTATATGAGAAAAAGAGGGAAAAATATGGATCTTTGTCGGTCTTAAATAGTTGAAGTATATGTCTGTGTACGGAAAGATTTCATGTTAAAATCTGAATAATTGAGGGAGAAACGGATTTAACAAGATTAAAGCAAGTTTTCAGAGAAGACTGGCTCAAACATCCTGAGTTTGTGGTAGGAATGGATGAGCTAGCAATGCTAAACTAAATAGTTCGAGTCCAGGAACAAGGTATAATTTATCCAGAATTAATTGTAAGGAAACGGATGAGTTAATGCCAAAGCAATCTGGAGAACTGTAAGGAATGGTAACCCCACCCCTTACTCTCCATCTTAATTCTATATGTGTCTCATAATAAACATGTATAAACAATGTATATACAATAATGTGGGAATTTGGGAAAAGGCAACTAAGCTTTTTCCTCCCCATCATTGAATAATCATAGCTCTATACAGCTTAATATTCGACAAACTGAGGACTGAGGCTAACTGGGGTTGGAACCTACACCAACCCCTTACAAACTCGCATGTTCACAGCAGATGCCCTCAGGATCCCCCATGGGGACACCTGGGTGACTACAGCTGTATGTGAGGGTGATGTGGCACCCATCATGTGACCCAAGCCACATGTATATAAACATATCTGAAGTGGGAACCAAAGAAGTAGCCTTCTTCTCACCCTTTTCCACTTCAGGTAAGTAGCATAGCATTCCCCTTTAATAATAATAACACCCTTTTCCACTTCAGTCTAAGTGGCCAGGGATTGCCTCCTGAGCTGGGCCCACCAGTATGCACACCCACTCCACACCCTGCAAGGCTTCCAGTGTCAGGCATCTCACCTGGGCCTCCTCTACCCCAGACACGTCCCTGACGGCCTGCCAGTACGCATGCCTGATTTACCCCCTGTGAGGTCCTCAGCACTGGACACTATGCCTGGACCGCCTCAACCCCAGACACATCCTTGACAATCTGTCAGGGACTCGTCCGGGGTCGAGGGGGTCCGGGTATAACGTCTGGGACCGAGAGCCTGGCGGGGGGCGGATCGGGCGTGCGTACTGACAGGCCCGATGTGGGACAGCGGTCCCTGGCCACTTAGACTGAAGTGGAAAGTTGTTATTATTATTAAAGGAGAAATATTGTACTACTTACCTGAAGTGGAAAGTTGAGAAGAAGGCTACTTCTTCGGTTCCCACTTCAGGTTCGTTTATATACATGCGGCTTGGATCACATGACGGGTGCCACGTCACCCTCGCACACAGCCGTAACCACCCGGGTGTCTCCGTGGGAGATCCCGAGGGTATCCGGTGCAGGCGCGCGTGCTGGGCACAGCGGGAAGTCGCCCGAGGTGCCCGGGCCGGGTACATGGTGGGCGCGCTGCAGATGGGTCAGTTGTACATTGATACAGAGAAAGTCGTCCGTGTAGAATAAAGAGAGAATAAAGGAGAAGTAAGATAAGGAGAAACTGAGGAGGGGAGGATGAGGGGGAAGAAGGGAAAGGGGGAGGAGGTAAGGAGGGGTGGACCGGCGGGGTACCGGGTCAGGTTGGGCCGGGTGGAGCCGGGTCAGGCGGGTGTGCCCTGACATCACCCCCCCCTTAAGCCGCTTCGCCTCGAAGCGGCCAGGTGGTTCTCCCTTTCTCTCCCTGGGGCTTGGGGGTGCGTCCTGTGAAATTCTTCGATTCGGTCGGGGGCATGGGTTAGGTGGTCCCGCTGGAGCCATTGGTTTTCAGAGTTCGGCCAGCCAGTGAACTTTACCAGATACCAGAGTTTCCGGCGTAGCCACTTAGAGTTCAGTATCTTCTCGACCTCATACTCTTCCTCTCCTTCTACCAGTTCCGGGCCTGGGCGTGGGTCAGCGGGTCTTTCTGCGATACCGTCCGGGAGGTGTGGCCTGACATTCGTCACGGACACAACTGGGTGGATTCCCTTCTGTCGGGCGGTGAGCTGGAGCTTAACGGCGGCCGGGGAGATGACTTGGGTGATCTTAAAGGGGCCAAGCCACTTGTGGTCCAGTTTCTTAGTCGGACGGTCGGTCGTGTAGTTGTAGGCATTGAGCCAGACTTGGTCACCCTCTCGATACTTAGGGGCCGGGTCACGGTCCCGGTCGTAATATCGTGCCATCTCGTCCGCTGCGTGCTCTAGGGCTGCCTTTGCCTCCTCTTGCATTTTCATCATCCTTGACGAGAATGCATCGGCGGCTTCCACCTCGGATGTGCGCGTGGGTTCTGTCCCCATCCTGGGGTGTTGGCCGGTGTCGAGTTCAAAGGGGGTTCGGTGAGTGGAGGAGTGAACGCGGTTGTTGTAGGAGAATTCTGCTAGCGGGAGCCAGTCCGCCCAGTCGTCTTGGCGGTGGTTGACGAACACCCGGAGGTAGGCCTCGATCTCTTGGTTGACCCGCTCCGTCTGTCCATCCGTCTGGGGGTGGTAGGGCGTTGAAGGGGTCAGCTTGACACCTAGGAGGTCTGCCAGCTCCTTCGAGAAGCGGGAGACAAAGGCGCTCCCTCTATCGCTGAGGATCTCTTCCGGGAGCCCATGGTGTCTCCAGACATGCTCCAAGAAGAGTCGTGCGATACCCTCCGAGTCCACAGTCGTCACGGTGGGGACCGCGTGGATGCGTTTGGACAGCCGGTCTACTACGACCAAGATGGCATTATATCCTCTGGACTCTGGGAGCTCCCCTATCATGTCCACTGAGATGACCTGCCAACGATGGGTGGGGATCTTATTCAGGGTAAGTTTCCCAACCTTTCGTGAGGGGAAGGGTTTGACGCGATTGCAGGTGTCGCATCCGCGTACATATCGTCCGACATACTCAGCCATCCGGGGCCACCAGTAGTCACGGGAGACGAGTTCCAGGGTTTTCCATCGCCCTGGGTGCCCCGTCGCCCGTGAGTCGTGGTGTAGCCATACCAGATCATGGCGGAGCTGGGGATCTTTTGGGACATACACCCTTCCCCGGTACAGGATCAGGTCACCCTGCTTCTCCCATTCGTCCGACCTTAACGTCCCTTCACCCAGTTCTCGCATGGCCTTCACTACCTTCTCATCATGGTCCCTTGCCTCACGTATCCTTCCCAGAATACCCGCCTCTTCACCTTCTACCGAAACTGCCTCTGTCGCACGGGCTTCAAACCAGGCGGGTTGGAGAAGAGTTAGCCCCTCGTTGTCGTCTCTCCCCTTCGGGTGGTCAGCACGACGGGAGAGTGCGTCCGGCTTCCCCATGAGCTTCCCAGGACGGTGGACGAGGGTGAAGTGGAAGCGGGAGAGGAAGAGGGTCCATCTGGCTTGGCGTCGATTCAGCCTTTGGGCCGTCCGGAAATAGCTCAGGTTGCAGTGATCGGTGTAGATCTCAACCCTCTCTTCAACGCCTTCTAGGAAGTGCCGCCACTCTTCAAGGGCTCGGACGATCGCCAGCATTTCCTTGTCGTACACTTCGTAGTTGCGTTCTACGTCCGTGAAGCTTTTGGACATGAACGCTACCGGGTGAAACTCCCCATCCGACTGGAGCTGGGAGAGGACTGCACCGGTTGCGAAGTTCGAAGCGTCGCATTCGAGCTTGAAGCGGCCGGAGTCTGAAGGGAAGGAGAGGACGGGTGCAGTAGTGATGGCTTCTTTAAGGGCTAGGAAGGCACCGTCCTCATCCGGGCCCCAATTCCAGGCTTGGGTTTTCCGGGTCAGCTTGTGGAGGGGGCGTGCTTTCTCTGAGAAGTCCTTGATGAACCGGCGATAGAAGTTCACGAACCCTAGGAAGGACTGCACCTCCTTCACTTTGGTTGGGACCGGCCAGTCAAGAACTCCACGGACTTTCACAGGATCCATCGCCACGTTGCCCTCCGAGATGACGAGGCCCAAGTACTCAATCCGTGTCCGCTCAAATTTACATTTTTCGGGCTTCAGGAAGAGCTTCCTCCTTCGCAGCGTCTCCAGGACCTCCTGTACTACCCTCCGGTGTTCCTCTAGGGTCGCGGTGAAGATGAGGATGTCGTCCATGTAGCAAATGACGACTTCCCGGTCGATGAAATCCCGAAGGATGTCGTTCATCATGGTCTGGAAGGTCGCGGGGGAGTTGCACAGGCCGAAAAACATCACCATGGGTTCAAATAACCCCCGGTTGGTCGCGAACGCTGCCTTCCACTCGTCCCCATCTTTGATCCGGACGTTGTTGAACCCCCAACGTAGGTCCAGGGCCGAAAAGTACTTGGCGTTGCGAAGGCGGGCGAGAACGTCTGAGATGAGGGGGAGCGGGTACGAGTTCTTGACCGTGATTTCGTTCAGTTTCCGATAGTCTTGGACTAAGCGCAACGACCCGTCCTTCTTCTTGACGAAGAAGACTGGCGCCCCCATCGGGGATTTGGACGGGCATATACGCCCGTTCTGCAGGTTTTCCCGTAAGAACTCGTCCAGTTCTTTCTGCTCGGGTCGCAAGAGAGGGAAGGTCTTTCCTCTGGGTAGCTTCGCGTCTGGCACCAGGTCTATGGCGTGGTCCCAGGGCTTCCGGGGGGGTAGCTGGTCAAAGGCTTCCTTAGAGAACACGTCCCGGAAGTCTTGGTAGTGCTCTGGTACCAACATCTCGAAGGGCACGGGCTCTGCCCCCGGGTCGTGGGCCTCCTGGGCCATCTGCTGGGATGGTGTCGTGGTTGCTCTCAGGTCATGTCCCCACCCCGGGGGAGGATCGCAGCATAGATCCCGTCCCCGGGCTCTACCGTGAGGTCTTGGTCGTCTCCCACTCGCGACCCCCTGCAGGAGGATGGGCAGCGGGACATGACGACCTTCTGTCGTGCCCAGTCCACCTCTGGGTTGTGATGCAGCAACCACGAGTGCCCTATGATGAGGGATTGGCGTCCCAGGTTTGCAACTGCAAAGCGGGCCCGTTCTGTATGTCGTCCGAATGTCAGGAGGGCTTCTAGTTCTTCCGTTATGGCCCCATTCTCGTTCGGGGTGCCATCGACATTGCGGACGGGTATGGGCTGTGGGAGCGGGGTGGTCTCGAGCCTGTGCTTCTGGACGAACTCAGGGCTCACGAAGTTCCCGGTGGCCCCTGAATCCAGGAGGGCTGACACTGATACGGGGGCGAGAGAGGTCAGGGCGGTCAACGTCACCGTGAGGTTGAGTGACCTGGGGGATTGTTTGGAAAGGACATAAATGGCGGGTGGAGACACCGCTACTTCGGGTGTTAGCTCTGGGCGTCTCTCACTTCTGTGGGTAGAGGATGCGCTTTTCCTCTTTTTCTTTGCGATAACTCGATGGAATTTCTGCAGTGGCTTTGACTCGCGCACGTTGCGGTATTTACACGGGTTATCTTCTACAGGCGGCCGGGGCGCATCCCTCACCGGTCGCCTTCCTGAAAATCCTCTTCCTGGGGGTCTGGCCCCGTCTCTCCCTCTTCTGCCTCTGGTCCCTCACCCAATTGCCTCTTCAGCCCTTCCATCAACGCTCGTAGGTCCTCTGGATGCAGGCGTCGGACTCGGTGGACCTTAGGGTGCGGGCACTCTCGTGCGACATGGCCTGGGGCGTTGCAATTGTAGCACAGCCCCTTCCGTCTTTGGTCAGTCCTCGATCGGTCGAGGTCCATTGGCTGTGGACCTGTTCCTGGCGTGGGACGGGTTGTGGGCGTTGGGGGTGCGGGTGCAGGCGTAGGTCGCGAGGTGGTGGGTGTGGGCCGCGCGTAGGGGGGGGTGGTGGCTAGAGGGGGTCTGGTTGGTGGGAGTGGGGGTCTAGGTGGGGGTGCTCATGGCTGGGTGGCCTGGAAACGTCGCCACTGGTTGTCGAGGAGGGTGGCCTCGCGTTTCCATTCAGCCCAGGTGGTGGGCATGGGGCGGAGACAGTAAATGCTCTCGCGGAGCCGGGCGTTGATCGCTTGCTCAAAGCGGTCGACCAGCCCTACGTCACCCAGTCTTGAGGCAGGCCCTAATATCTCGAACTCCTGGATGACCTTGTCCACGGAGTCGCTCCCCTGTCGGATGGCCGCCAGCTTCTGCCGGGCGGTTGCTTCCCGATTTGGGTCCTGGAACATGTCGTCGAGTTCCGTGTTGAACTCGTCCATGGTGAGTGCCGGGGACCCTGCCGTCAACAGCGAGATCATGCGTTGCGTTGCCCATGCTCCTGCCGGCCCTCCCTTCATGTAGGACAACACGAAGAGAATCTGGGAGAGGGCGGTGGGGAACTCGGACGCGCGGACGTGGAAGTAGATTCCACATTCGGCTTTGAAACGGTCCAGGTCCTCACTGGCTCCCGAGAAGGGCGTGGGGGGGGCGACCTTAGGTGGCTTGGGTCTGGGGGCAGGTGTGGGAGCGGGTGCGGGGATAGGCGCGGGTGCAGGCGCAGGAGCAGGTGGGGGGTGGTTAAGGACTTGGTTTTCCACAATAGCCTGCAGTTCCTGGAACCGGGCTAGGAGGTCATCGTACTGTTCTTCCATCACCATGGCAGGGGAGGCAGGGGAGGCGGGGGAGATGAAGTTGAAGCCTTCTTCTGCTGTCAGGGACTCGTCCGGGGTCGAGGGGGTCCGGGTATAACGTCCGGGACCGAGAGCCTGGCAGGGGGCGGATCGGGCGTGCGTACTGACAGGCCCGATGTGGGACAGCGGTCCCTGGCCACTTAGACTGAAGTGGAAAGTTGTTATTATTATTAAAGGAGAAATATTGTACTACTTACCTGAAGTGGAAAGTTGAGAAGAAGGCTACTTCTTCGGTTCCCACTTCAGGTTCGTTTATATACATGCGGCTTGGATCACATGACGGGTGCCACGTCACCCTCGCACACAGCCGTAACCACCCGGGTGTCTCCGTGGGAGATCCCGAGGGTATCCGGTGCAGGCGCGCGTGCTGGGCACAGCGGGAAGTCGCCCGAGGTGCCTGGGCCGGGTACATGGTGGGCGCGCTGCAGATGGGTCAGTTGTACATTGATACAGAGAAAGTCGTCCGTGTAGAATAAAGAGAGAATAAAGGAGAAGTAAGATAAGGAGAAACTGAGGAGGGGAGGATGAGGGGGAAGAAGGGAAAGGGGGAGGAGGTAAGGAGGGGTGGACCGGCGGGGTACCGGGTCAGGTTGGGCCGGGTGGAGCCGGGTCAGGCGGGTGTGCCCTGACACAATCCCCCACACACCCAGGTGGCTGTAGCTGTCTCCAAGGATGATGTGGCACCCATCATGTGACCCAAGCCACATGTACCTGAAGTAAACCCTTTCCCACTTCAGGTAAGTAGTGTAGTTTTCCCCTTTAATAACAATTCACCTTTTCCACTTCAGTCTGAGTGGTCAGGGACTGTTGTCCCACCTTGGGCCCACCAGTACACATGCCTGCTTCACACCCCAGGAGGGTCCCTCTGCCAGGCACTACACCCAGACCCCCTCTACCCTGGATGCATCCCTGACAGATGGCCTTTTCTCTCTTTTGTTTGCTTGCAGACTATTGTTCTCCCTTTGCCACTCCTTGTTTCTTTATTTCCTTTTGTTGGCAAGGTTTGCCGATATTAACCATTTGTCTATTTCTTCATTCATTAATATCATGCTTGATCTGCCACTCCTTCTGGGCTGGTCCTATTTAGTTAGTTGTGCTTATGACATGTGTAGGTTACACTGGATGTACCTCAGTTCATATATCAACTTGGATTTACCCCCTAGCCTCTTCCCTCTGTCATAAGGCTTCTGTCTGAAATTGGGACACCAACATAAGAATGAAGTGAAGTGCTCCACCTGAGTCGCTGAAGCTGAAGTCCCACCCCTCCAACCTTATGAGCCCAGACGACTTTGCACATCCTTGCAGACCATCCAGATACACGTTCTAGACATTCCTGACAGTTGGCATGGATGATTGTAAGGTCAGTGTAGGTGCCAACCTTGGTGCCTCTTCAGTCCTCAGGTCAGTCAAGATCTAGGTTAGACAGAACTTAGTATTTGATGTTGGTGAAGAGAAGAGTAAAGAACCCTTTACCCGACTCCGCACCATACATATGTAAATACACAGGTACAACAAGGAATAACAAAGAATAAACATAACCACCATCCCTTCCTTACAATGATGTATATTGACAGCTTGCTATGTGCCCTTGAATTCCGGAAATTTTGATGTGTGGAACACCTCAAACTTGAACTTGTTGCATTGAACAGGAATGTGCATTGACTGGGTTAGGATGGTATAGAGGATCCTCTGGATTGTTTATGGCCTCCATGAATTTTGAGAATTCATTTTGAGAAGCAATGGTGCAATGGTGGGAAATGTTATGAAAGCACTGCCTTTGCTTTTCATTGTCAATGTTTAGTCTAGAGGGAGAGACATCAATAGTGAGAGGAGCTGGAACCGATCAGAGATGTCCAGATACTTCACATTGCACCAAACCGACTCTGAATGATTTTTCATAGAGACGCAGGGTCTGCCAGCCTCTCTGTGTCGCAGACAGGGCCCCACCTGTGCAGTAGGAGAAATATGTGCTTAATAAGTGCACATCGACACCCCCACGTCTAATAGTGTCAGTAATGCCACATTTTCAATGTAGCAGGAAAGCAAGAATTTTACAAAGACTCACAAGGTCATCTGGCGTGATGTTGGAAAGTGTCGTTGTAGTCATTTCATGCAGACAGAATGGATAGTGTCCCCTAAATAGAAAACAACCAAATTTTGACTGGCCCAAACTCACTTCTATCGAGACGAGACGATCCTTCAGTGAGACCCAAATTCAACGAAGGACATATCCCAGCACATGTATCCTTGCGTGGGGACTTCCTTCTATACGTACTTCGGTATTCCACTGACCGCTTCAGCAGTTGACAACCCCGCAGCTCCGAGGGAAGGTAGAGGGTTGAATAAAGTGATTCATTTCGACCGGGCTTGCGAAATTGCTGGAGGTGAGATGATGGCGGATCCGATCGATTCACTGATAGTCGGAAAAAGTTATTACAGTAATGTGGTGGATGGAACGGTATACGCGCTTGATTATAGAATTGCACCCCAACACTCTGTTGATGTCCAGGATGCTGCAAAAAGTAAACGAATATGTCACGAATATATACACAAAAGCCGTCAATATTGGAGACAATTGCAAGTAGTAAAGATTGATTAAACGACCGTCTCGCCATCATCCGACTCTTGGCGTTTGCGCTTGCCGAGAGACTCCTGCCGAACACCAGCAGCGATGAGCCGCTCTGGCACAGTGGAGAATTGCGCTGTCAAAGCTTCGACCTTCTGCTTAACTTGGCGGAGTTCTTCGATTAGCTCGGCAACATTCTTCTTGACCGGCTCAGGCTCTGTTTGGATACAAACATCCTCTGTGAATCGTGCGACCATACCCGTTCGAACAGATGCATGGGAAGCAGCTGCTTTCACCTGGACTGCGGCGGAGGTGGAGGCACTGTCCTCTGGCGCAGCAGAAGATATTCCGGCTTGGGCAGGATGCGGTTCATGATGGTAAGCCGTGACGGTTGACATCTCTACCAATGACCGTGTACCAATAGTTAACTTCGCAGAGGTGGATGTCGGTGAATTGACCGATTTATCGTTAATTGTGGACCAATGTTTGGGAGCCCTGTATTGAGCTGCAGAAGATGCTGAGCTTTTCGAGGGTCCTGGTATGACAGAAAGAATTAGTACGACCAGAAGGCAAAGGGAGACTGCCCACTCGAACCGAACTGTAGGAAACCATAGGAGGCTAGAATTTTCTCGAGAGATAGAGGGATATGATACAAGGGTAGAAAACTGGGTGCATATGCTTTTTCGTCCTTTGTCGCGCCCTGAATGGGATATAGAGGATCCTTTGGATCCTTTATGGACATGGCGAATTCTACGAATTCATTTCGAGAAGCGGGAGTGGGGAATGTGATGAAAATGCCAGTTCTCCTTCTTGCTGAGAATATTTCAACATTTAATCTAGCGGGAGAGAAGATCAACGGTGAGAGAAGCTGGTTCGGTCCGAACACCTTACACTTCACCGAAGCGAGTCTCAATGAGCTTTTGCAGAAACACGGGGTCTGCGATCCCATCTAT
This sequence comes from Cantharellus anzutake, assembly GCF_015039405.1. Classification (NCBI taxonomy): domain Eukaryota; kingdom Fungi; phylum Basidiomycota; class Agaricomycetes; order Cantharellales; family Hydnaceae; genus Cantharellus; species Cantharellus anzutake. The sequence continues at coordinate 81,070 of NW_024067172.1, forward strand.
GTCACAGAAAGGGCCCTTTAGCAGCAGAAGAATATGCTTAGCAATTGCCTGTCGAGAACTCTTCGTCTGATGATGCCAGATTTCAGCTTTCAAATACAGCGGCAGACTAAGAAAGACTGACAAGATCACCCGCCGTGAGGGCAGAAAGTGCCGTTGTAGGCATTTCACAGCAACCACTGGCAGGATGGACAGTACGTGGATGAAGTCTACTAAGTAAACGCCAACTCAGAAATTGTTTTCGCAATTCAGAGTCAAACTTGCCTCACAAACTATATATAGTTAGACCAAACTCAACGAAAATTGAACACTGGATATTCAATCACGGGCATTGCCTGATCAGTCATTGGCAAATGACTCAATATGGGAGGGATGCTGCCTTGGTCCATGTCTAATGATGTGAGTCGGAAGCACGGGAAATGTTGCACTCTTAGCCTTGTGGGTACACCGAACTCTCCCAGAGCCCCATGCTGTTGAAGATAGCCAGTGATCCACTGAGCACGATATATCGATGCGCTGTCTCTTTTACTAGCGAGCTCTCCTTAAGTATGTCTAGCATGAGGCAAACGAGAAACAAAGTGCCATGCGCGCACTACACGCAAGAAACTCGACAACAGTGTCATATCACAATTAAGCGTGAAAAGATTAAACCAGTCAGCCCCACTACAACGGTAATGTCGCGGCTGCGGCGTACGTTGGACTGCTGTTCTAACACATATACCCATGATAAAATATCTCGTCTCTGGTGTCTGATGTGATGACCCTCTTTGGACTTGGAGGCCGAAGGAATCGAGGTGAAAGCTTAATTATATAAGCTCAGGTCCCGACATCGGCTAAGCTGCGTAATGAATTACCAAGAATCCCGTGGATTTAGCCTCACGAAACCCTCTCTCTAGCTTTGTTCAATTTCGCTCCTCGACAGGCAATGCTGACAACAGCGTCACGGTTTCGGGCAGACGACTCGGAAGGCATACTCCGGAACGTCCACACCTGAGTTGGGATTTTGCATTGTGCTTAGGGTGTCGGCATGGGGTGGAACATCATCACCCAGCACATTGTAAGTTGGCGATCAACATGTAGCTGCGCCCGAGACAGGGCAGTTTCCCACTATGGAACACGGAGATAGATCGATACAGGGGGGCTCCTTTCAAACGATAGACCAAATGGAATTATTTAAACTGGGGCCAAGTGCCAAGTTGGCAACAAGGTCGAATACCAGGCTGTTGTAAGTCTTAACGGCCAGCACGCACACATACGCCTCCTTAACGCGACTGTGGGCTCATATGGATGCCGTAGAGAGGCGGAAACGTCGAGAACTCTACCACCACCGGCAAGATTGTCGATGTCGTGACCGAGACCATGGTTAAAATACACTATCACTCCATTCGCACTTATCTTTATTTTAGAATGTTGGTCCCACCGGTAATGAAGTGAGCGCCTCAAGCAACGACCCCCAGGTACGTCATCAAGAATGATAATACTGGTAAGGAAACCGCCTAGCCTGCGAGGTACGTGCATGCAGCCCAATGTTCCATTTCACTTTGAAGACTGCACTCACCGTTTGACCCTGTCTAGGCGAAGAACATCGTCAAGAAGTTGCAGTTACGCTTTTTTTTCCCTTGATAAGCGATGCATCTCAGCGCAGTATCCCGCATGCATGTACCCGCACGAGGTCCGACACTGAAAGAATGATTTGAACATGAAGCGGAAATTCTCACGGTTGTGGCACCAAAAGCGGTCATTTCGATTTGCGCAAACCGCACGGGAACGTTTTCGCTATGACTTCATATTGGTTCTACCCTGTGGCTCTGTTAATTTCAGTTCTTCTTCACGCTATTCGCAAATCAAAGAGAAATTCCAAACCACCGAGATGGAGGAACGTCCCACCAGCGACAGAACGCGTTCTCGTCATCGGCGCTTCATCAGGTGTGGGGAGAGAGATCGCCCTTCGGTATTCCCGCCGAGGAGCCGGTGGAATTGCCATTGTTGGGAGAAGAAAGGAAGAATTGGGAGCTGTGAAGAGGGAGTGTGAACTGGTGGGTCAAGTCGTGAACCCCACACCCCGCAATGATTGGATTGCGCATCGTTTGGCGCTGGCTGAGACCCGTTGAATGATATGTCTGCTTTGGGTATTTCAGCTGACGAAATCTCCGGTGTTGGCGATTGCTGCGGATTGTTCGATCATTGAGGACGTGTCAAGTCTGACCCGCCAGATCGAGAAAGGTAAGTGTGAATGGGACTTTCGACCTGTATTGCAATATTTACTATTTCATCTTCGTGATCATGTCCTTTAAATTGTTGGAATCTATCAAAGCATGGGGATGGTTTGATACGTTGATTATATGTGCAGGCGTTTCAAGCGTGCGGCCAGTTATGGACATTGCTGGATATCGACACTCGACTCATGACGAGAGGTACGGGACTGGCTTTGATTCACGATTAGCCCAACTAGTTAATATTTTTGTTGCGCAGTGGGACGTATGATACAAGCGATGGGGTTCAGAAGGTAAATGACGTGATTGAGCGTTCGTTAAAAGGGAATTTTCTTGGGCCTGTTCTTTCGGCTGTTGCTCTCGTGCGTACTGAGACTTTCTCCTTATAACAAACATTACTTGACCACTCCTCCCTGATAGATCCCCCTCCTCCTACGGAAACCAACCCTGTCCGGATCCCCTTCCCCTTCCCCTTCGATCCTCCTCCTTTCCTCCATCGCAGGCGCCATACCAGCACCCACCCGATCCATCTACGCATCCACCAAATCGGCCTCACTCGTCTTTTTCCAATCTTTATCCATAGAATGGAGTTCAAAACTCGATTTCTCGATCATCTTACCCGGGAGCATCGAAGGTGATGACTTTCGTAAAAAGGCAGTAGACCTGGATCTCAATCCTGCGCCTGAGTCTTCAACGTCAATGTCGACGTCGATGGGGACGACGAGTCCTCGAGAGCTTGAAGGTCCAGAAGAAACAGTAAGGACGCCTGAAGGGAGAGGAAACGAGACGGGTGTGTCGACCCAATTGAGAAGGGAAGGTAAAAAGTTGAGACGGGAAGATGTCGCGAGAGCCTGTATAGATGTGATTGATTGGAAGAGGAAGGGAACAATTACGAACATCGTTTGGTTGCCTTCTTGGCCCTATCGATATGCTCATCTTGTGTATTGGTGGGCCTTTAGAGGGTTTGTGGAGCGTGGGGCAAAGAAGAAGTATGGGTTCGTCCATTGAGGTGTTGGGTAGGGGGGTGTTGGGATCGAGATTAGACTGTATTGGGTGTACTAGACTTCGGACTTTAAAAACGTTTGCATAGAGGTTGAATCGGTACATATCACAAATGTTACAGAGTAAGGCACTCCCTGAGTGCCTTGGAGCCACTGACTAGTATGGATTGGGTACGCGCGCAAGGATCATGGACTCTCAACAATGTGCGTGCGGCGTCAGTCGATTAGCCAACTTCAAACAGTACTCTAGGAACGAATACGTCGCAGGATGTCGATGTCGGATTCCGCATTGGCCATTCAGTTCATAGCCATACGCTACAATCACTTCTCAAACCAATCTCTTCCCAGCAGAACGTTAATGCAGGTATGATGGGACCGATGATACAGCGGCAAGCATCACCCACTCCGTTTTGTGTGTTGTTAGAGTAAACATCAAAACATGTCGTGATTCGCGAAGGGAGTGTGTACACAGAGTGTGTCTGTGAAGACGAAGGGTTGCGGGGCTGTCAGGTAGCATGCAAGCAGACATCTGAAATCATGCCGTGGAACGATATTTGAGTCGAAGGATGGTTTGGCTGGGTTCGGGCCAAAAGGTTATAGAAACGGGGATACCATTAAACACATTGGATCTCAACCGACTCAATCGGGCTCGGAGGTTTCCTGGTGCCCCTGTAGGTGTTCACTGAGAGTGTCCAATAGTTGAAGTACGCATGCCGCGCAAGTTTACGCACTCTAGTACTGACATTGATCATATATCTGCTAGAATCCTGAAAGGGAGAACACAAAACACCATTTCCAATTAATTGTGTCACCGATTTACTTAGGCGGACAAGGGTGACCGAAATTCAAAATAATTCGTACCTCGCCACGACTATGTGTACTGGTATACTTGATTATCCAAATGTCGAGGCTGCGAATAGCGATTGCCTTTCGTCGGGTATTACGTTCAACCGGGGGAGATATGGGTGTGGAATTACTTTTGGCCTTGTTCTCTTCTGGCGCGTAAGCTTGACGTGCCGGTGGAGCACTGACTTTGTGATCGAACCCTAAGATCACAGTAAGATGTAGCCAAACATCTTGGTCGTTTGCCGGTGATACCACACCCCGAGCAATATGGTCAGGACGAAAACAGTGTCGCTGTCGCTTTGCACCGCATACGACTGTCAAGTGCTTACCTCCCACGGGTATCCCATTGGCACCACCCGGTCATTCCCTCGAGAAATATACCACGTCACAGTGTTCACCTTTTCACGAACACCCTCCCATGAACAACTATGCGTAATAGTGGCGCCGCTGATATTCACAGTAGAACTTGAATGCAGTGACCAGAGAACTCAGGGCCCTCTGAAAGCACAAGATGAGCGTCACCTCAGCCTTACCCTCATCCGATGGATCCAGGGTAGCCTCAGCATCCGATGACAAGACAGCGAGAATCTGGAATCGGACCCTGGGGAAGGACTCAAAGTCTTCGAAGGAGCGTCGGTTAAGTTAGTCTCATTCTCATCTGATGTATTCCCAGCATCTTGTGATTGGACGGTACAGGTTTGGCAATGGTTAGCTTCGACGAATAAGCAGTCATGGCCATCGGAGAATGGATCCACATAGAGGTTGGACAGGACGGATTTGTTACTGATAGAAGTTGCTTCCATGGACACTACATTTCAGATGGCCACTATCTCGTCTTCAAATGCTGAGGCTAACCAGGTGAGAGTGAGACTAAGTTAACAGTGTCCTCGGAGGATCCTAAGCCCACGCACGACCACATCCCAGGTTCGTACAGTCTCCTCATGGGATGTGAGACTACTTAGGATTCGTCAAATGAGAATGGGACCGTGTGCCCTCAGAGAACGCTGAATTTGTACCAATCGCCGACCGAGGTGTTGGCTCTCGGTTCCGATACTGTTGTACAGAACGAGAAGGCACAGGCGATGCACTTCGGGCCGAGAAGGAAGATGGTATAACTGTTCAGAGGCATGAAGATTGATGTTCTAAGGGAAGGGACCACTGAGGCAGTACGTGGAGAGAAGCGATGCTCCAGTTCAGAAAGTTACAAAGCGAAAGACAAAGGTTCAGCGAATTAAACAGCGTCGTGCATGCATCTCTTGCTGGGCGTCAGTCCTCAAGTTGAGCTAGGAAGGCATCGATGGTATTATAAGCAAGGACGGCCAACTTAGACAAACCCTGCGGAGGTTTGATATCAGTTCAAATTTAAGTTATACATTACAGCAAGGTGCAAAACAAACGGCGCAACAGATTTGGATGAATGGTCGATCAGGTCATGTGATCAATCCTATTTAGGAAACTGCAAGTCGATCATCATTTATTTTCTGCCATTTGTGGATAATCACATGACTATCACATGACCTGCACGGACATTCATCCAAATTGGGCGCGTCGATTTTTTTGCACCTTGCTGTAATTATAGATTGTTCGTTTGTTTGTCTGCATTTAAAGTCAATAGCTTGTCGTTTGTTGAACTCCTACCTCTGCATGCCATTTGCCAACTACTTCGTCAGACTTGACTGACTGTTAGACTAAGCGATAGAACTCACAGGATAGCCTCCAGCTCGACTTGGAGTAACTGCGAACATTTACTTCTAGAACGTTCACCAGCCATGAGTTTGTCGCATGGTCCAATCGAAGAAACTTAATGGGCACTAACGAAGAACGACGCAAAGTGCATCTACCAAGTTAACGATACCGGAGTGCTGTTTCACTCCTCCGTTACTTACCTCGTCATCAAAAGTTCACGAAACTTATCACTCGCAGCTTTAAACAAAGGACAACAACGTATTAAGGTCCATTGTACCGTGTACTACACAGTAGAACGTAGAGACAAGGATATGGGTTTTATACGATTTGAAAAAAAAGCCGGGGGGGAAGGGCAAAAACGAGGGAAAGGGGATGGAAGCGATATACGAGACAACAAAAGGCATGCATAGCAGACGGAGGCTGCGAGTTCACAATGAGAAGCTAGAGCGACTGACGACATGTATCCAAGAGCCCAAGGCCTAAGTCATTAGCCACAGGAATCGAGAGACATGACGAGAAACAAGACATACCTGAAGCGCAAAGTCCATCCTCCAGTGTCTAGATATGAAAACGGCGGGGAGAATATTAGGTAGAGGAGATGAACGTACCGAGTCAGGGATTCACGAGTCAAGACATCCAGCATCGTCGACAACCAACCGATAAATTACATTACCGAGCCAAGGACGGGTCAAGACAAAGTCGAGGGAACAAACCGAAGCGTGCGCAGATCTAGACGTCAAAGTTTGTCAGCTACCTGTACGAAAAAGAACAAGGAAAAGGGACAAACGTTCGCAGCGAATCGACTGTGGAAAACACGCGTTGGGAGCCAACGACCAATGAGATAGAAAGAGTCGAGGAGAAAAGACAGTGATGATGGAGGCGAAAACCGACAGAAAAAGATTTGGGGCTTCAAGCTGCGGTTTCGGCGAACTTGAGGCGGTCAAAATCGGCATGGGGGTAGCGTTCCCTGACGAGATCGACGACGTAGTGAGCAGGAGTGCCAAACGTGACGTGGCTGGACGTTCCCCTGGGCATGCCGGAATGCAAGATCGCGACCATCTTGCCTTTGGCGTCGAAGATGCATGCGCCAGAGTCGCCATGGTCAGAAAAGTTGCCGTGCTCTCTGTTAAAGTTGAGGACAGCGACCTCCCACGAATCGTGCTCGAACTCGTCACACGTGTAAGCTTCCAACCCGGAGAAGCGACCAAAGGTGAGATCAGTCGTCTGCCCATTCTTGGCCACGATGAAGCACGGGTTGCCTTGCTCGTCGCAAGGTAGGGGTTCGCCAGGCCTGCGGCGTCGACACAATCGGAAATCCTGAAGAAGTGATCTTTTGGGTACTCGAAGGATGGTGGGTTAGTGGCATTGGGGTAGAAGAACGAAACAATCTCGTCGCGGGTGAACTTGCCAGCTAAAGATTCATGTTTCCATTAGACGAAAATAGAAAAAGAAGAGAAATACAAGCAGAACACACCGAGATAGACATAGTTGCCTTTGAAGCCCTTCAGGAACTTGTCCTCAAGCGCGATGACGCCTATGTCTCGAGTATAGCGGCGGTTGTCGAGATCGTTAGCGATTTGGGGTGCCCAATCGAGCCACCCGACGATTCGCTGGTAGACATTAGAGTTGAGGAGCTTGAGGAAGTCAACCAGGATATCAACGTCCACCTTCGCCCTCTTCAAGTCCTCCTCCTTCCTCTCCAAGTCCAACTTGTCTTCCGCCGCCGCCTCCTCCTCGTCGGATGCCGGTTTCGCCGACAGTGCCGCAAGCTGCTCGGCGAAGAGTTTGGCGTCACCGAGCTTCGTAGCAATGGGCGCGCGCGTCTCGTTGACCACCTGCTCGAAACGACGACGACCGCAGTTACGCGTGTACTGACGAGGTGCACCAGGGCGGCCACTGACTCGTAGTCGGCCGTGGTGTCCTTGGAGGTAACGGCTTGTTCGTAAGCGCCATAACCCTCGTGCTCTTGTTACCATGCCGGTCCTTGCCCTCGTGGAAGTATACGCCGAGGGAGCCCTGCACATCCTTGTCCGCCAACTCCTCCGCAGCGAGGGGGACGCCCAAGACGGCTGTCAGAGCTCGGCGGATCCAGTGGGTCGGGTCCGTGTCCCTGACGACGCGCATCATGGGAGGGGGACCGGCCAGGGACTCGACAGCACCTTCAATCCAGTGAACGGCTGCGTCCTGGATGCCGTGCTTAGCGAGAATGGCGAGGACGGGGGCGTTGGCGTCGCGGCAGGAGGTCTCCTTCGTGGTGTTAGGATGAACAGAGATCCACAGGACGATGTGTTTATCGAGGACATCCTTGCCGTTCTCATCGGGGGTGGAGAAGCGGACAGGCAGCATCGTAGAGACGTGAACACTACGGGTCTTATCCTTGAGCAGGGCGATGATCTCAGGAGCAACGGTCTCCTTCCAAAACTTGTTCTTGAGGACCGGGTGGACGACTCCGTGAGCGGTCTTCTCGGGGATGGCGGAGAACCTGTCTCGAGGGATGACGAAGGGACGCTGCAGGAGATCGGAACGGTGGAGGAGGGGAGGAGGGTCGTCCGAGATGCCAGTGTAGAAGTGGATACGCTCAAAGAGCGAGACTAGGTCAGGCTCGACGGCTGTGGTCTCGGAGAAGTGGGAGAGAAACATAGCATCACTGGACATGGGCGAGGTTAGGGACGCAGGAGCGCTGAGGCACTGGAGCTAGAACACGGTGAGCCCTAAAGACGGAGTTCTTAAGTTATAGAGACAAAAAAAAAAAACCTGGTCAGAAACCTCCGTGATGAAGTCTATAACCTGCTGAGCAGCGGCTAAGGGCGTGACGATAAGTGAGGGATAAACATGCGAAAGGACGAAGCTTTCAAAGTAGGGATGATAGTAGCAGCAAAGATTCGCAGATGGGAGAGATTCCGAACGCAAAGTCGTTTGTGGGATGAGGAGAGGGGGAGAGTCAGTCGTGAGAAAATGTTGAGTCCGTAGCTCAGTGCCTCGATCCGCGTCATCGAACCCCGGTACTGATTAACTTGCAGAAACTTTCCCAAGTTAGTATTACAATCCAGCCGGTCCCTGGGAATACCGACGGTCATCTGAACGATCGTGAATGAGATATCTCCGTGTCTGATGGCATCAGGTTAGGTGCGGTGCTGAGTCACTGGACTTCTCGAATTGGGGGCTGGGCCAGATGTCACGGGAGAGCTTCAGTCATCTAACTTAACACTGACCTGGCTCAACGCGAAACAAGCTTTGACTGCTACCGTGGCAGGAACACCGAGAGATTGCGTAATAACCGTCACTGCACGATAACAGAGGCTGTCGATATTATTCTGAATGGGGGAATTTACTCAGGTGTCAGATGTGCCTCCCGTCGTGCCCGTCGCCTCGGGACCATTTGAGACCCAGCGGTCAGGGTACCGAGATTGACACGGACACGAGGCAGGGCATCTTGGCTGCCTGGCAACACTCTTCCGTTTGTGACTGACAGTTGCATGCCTGTGCACCCGCCCTCATCTCGGGGTTTGACACTGCCCATTTGCTTGCGACTGGTAGTCGGCATGCCCGGTCCCTTATGTGCACTGCGTTGTCGATCATTCCTGCAATGACACGTGCAGGATATGGGTAGCCTATAAATGGTGGGCTTCTTTGGAGCTCCCTGGATCCATACCCATACTCACCTCGCACACTCACACTCATCCAGAAGCACAATGAAGCTCTTTCTCTATGCATACACTGGGCTGGCTGTTTTCAGTTCGGCATTCGCGGCTGTGGTACCGAAGACACACTTGGTACGCGAAGAGTCATGAAGTAGTAATCTGTACATTGCTGACTATCTCATTCTTTAGGTCAATGTCGGGCCTAACGGTCAACTTGTGTACGACCCCCCCTTTATCGTGCGTGTCAAATCATAGCTTTGCTACGGCAGCTGGCATGTTTTACTTTTCCTGACGTCCCTCACCCACGGCAGTTCACGAACAAAGGGGATGTGGTGAAATTCATTTTCCATCCCAAGAACCATACAGGTACGGTTTGCGCCGTTTCCCCCAACCTGGATTTCGCCTGAAGAGTTTCGTTTGGCCACGTAGTGACCGAATCCTCGTTCGACTCCCCATGTTCGAAACTCAGGGATTCGCATGGACGTAACATTGGGTTTGACTCAGGCTTCCAGCCCGTAGACCCCATCCATCCCGTGGAGAAGATCGTCTCGGTCCGTGTCTTGACGAAAGACCCGTTGTGGTTCTACTGCCGCCAGACCGGCCATTGCAGCAAAGGCATGGTGTTCGCGATCAACCCCCCCACGAAGGGAGCTCACACCTTCGGTGCGTTCAAGAAGAAGGCGCTTGCTACGGCTGGTGGTAAACGGGATGATGATGAGGATACCGATCTTGAACTACCTCATTTGGGCCCACACATTGACTAAATTTTGGCCACATCTTACGTTCCACATGTCCTTGATTCTAATGTACAGGAGAGCAGCACGGACGCATTTTTTGATGTATAATCTTGTTAATTTGACAATCTATGTCTCCGCTCGGGGTGTCAACGTCATCCCGAAGCGCTGTGAAGTTTTAAAAGGATGGTATTTGTATGATCTTTAGATCCCATTGCTCAGCCGGGCGGGAAATGAGGGTTGTGTCTGATTCTCATTTGGGTCCTTCGTTTGCATATATTGATGGTCCCAGTTCACCCACCGCCTGAGATCGCTCAGAATCACTGGTATTTGAGTCTTGGCTGTGTGTCAGCAAGCCTGGACCAGGCGATGCCTCACAGATGCGATACACTTAGCATATTCCAGCACGGCCCCACCTGGCCGACGCCAAGAGAATAACACTAGAGCCTGTAAAACGCCGGGTTGAAACACTGCTCCTGATCAAAGCGACTATTATCCTGTTAGGGTTTCGGATTGCCGAACTTCGGCGGTCGCCGCTCCGTCTCTTGGTGTCGCTGCTTCTTTGAGAAATGGTTGGGAAGCCCTCAGCTTGCCTTGCGAGAGCGACGAATGGCAAACTATGCGCGTGCTCTGAGCAACCGTAAGCGTCAAAAGATCCACTGACAGCGGAATTACGTAAAATGTGTCACTTTTGTTGACGTTATCGCTGTGACGGTTCGAGTGTGAACGTCCAGAAAGGAAATCCGTTCTCTGCGTCGGACCCGGCCCGGATCAGGCTCCCGTCTAAGTATTCGATAACTGCGATTAGTAATAGAAGAAATAGTTCGGATGCGGTACGTTGGAGCGTTCGGACCAGGTATGATGAATTAACTCAACGGCGGGGGATGGGTTCCTTTCCACACACCGGACGTCCTTGCATGATCCACGAACCCTTGCTATTGACATGCGCGACGGTGGGTTCTTCATTATCCAAGTCCAAGCACCCAGGGTGCGCAGCAACATCATGTGTTGGGACTCTTGAATCTACTCAAAAGGTGTGCTATTCTTGAGATAATTTCCACGTTTTAACTTTATTTCACGATTAACCCACGCACTAGGTGCTTCCATGGCGCATTCCGTTTATTATGTGAACCCATACAGTTTCACACACCGAGCAATGCGTGAACGTGAATTCAACACAATCCGCCGTGCAACCGAGAGCCTGCTGTTGTACTGTTATAATCTGGCCTGTTGGTCTCAGCTGGAATGACCTAGATCCCATGGTCCGCGGTGTTGTTCCTGTAGTGATCTTGCTGGCGCGTGATGCAAGCAAGACGCGGATGCGGGATTTCATACTTGGCCTCCGGCAGCCGGCGCTCATCGTTTGGCTGTTGAGCTCTTCACGGGTAAGGGGACTCGTAATGATGCCTGCTACACTCAATTTGCATGTTTCTTTTGCTCGAGCTCAATGCCAAAAATGGATTTGTATATACCGCGACACAGTAGCCTGTGATTAGGACGGAAAGTCTCGTTCTACGTTTAGAGCGAAGCAGTCGGTGATCCATTGGCAGAAACGTAGTCAAAGAAAGCGTGCGAGTATTGAACGCATTGTTCATATGTTTTCTCGAACCCCCTCTAGCGATATGGTCAGCCCATGACAGCACAGGGAAGTGAAACTCGGCATAAATATCTCGTACCATCCCGCCATAATATGGGTCTTGTATTGGTTTGTTATCGTCGAAGGAGCCGAATAGGGCAACTGGAGAGTGGGGGATCATCAGCTAATTCGTTCATCGGAAGGTCAAAAGTGTGCAACTTTTTGCCTTGCTCCCTTTGGGCGCTACCCGTCGCAGGTTTTCAAGGTTCTATAAAGGGGGCGTTGGCGATTACAAGTATCAACAAGTCCAGGAGCCTAGCTTAGCATTCCGGGGGTTGGACCAACCTGAGTATCAGAGGCCAGGATGTAATCGAATGTTTTGAAATCATTTTGTACGACCGCTCGGGCAAGGTGGTCAATAGGAACTCCATGCTGTCGGAATGGTACGTTACGAGTCGTTAGCCATTTGAAGGAAGGAAATTACGATTGTCCGTGCACCTTCTTACATGTCGCGACTGTTCTAGTCCATCAACTCTTAGATGATGTTGCAATAACAACCTAAAGAGATCCCGCCTACCTCTCATCTGGTTCTTCGCCTTCGTGGTAAGCTGCAGTCCCCTTAAATTCCGTGCGAGTCGGACCCAGAAATTCCCACAAGACGCACAACTATGCAACTCACAGCACTGTCAACTACGAGATTGAGACCCTTCTTCTTTGCTTCATGCTCCATTACCGCGTGCCCCTTAGCGAAGAAAGCAATCAAGAGTCGTGTCGATGAGTGTAGTGTCATCTCGGTGCCAGATCGGAGAGTCCTTGTACCATGGGACTCCGACAGATGTTTCCCAGACAGACAATAAGGACGTGAAGAGGTCGTTCCGATCCGGCCATTTTATGTGTACTCTAATTCGACGTTAGCTACTGACTGCGGTACTATCTAAACTGAAGAAGGTGAAGTGAGCGATGCGCGATCGGAAGCGTTAGGTGATGAGTGGCAGTGCGAGAAGAAAAACCCTCGTTTTTTTGGTGGCCCAGATTCAGAGGCGTTTTGCACCGGAATCGTATCCGAGTTGTTCAATGACTCGATTGGCTCTTTTGCCCCCCTCTCTCCGTCCGTCTTACCTTCTAGTTCACCCAGCTCGTCTTTCCGTCGACAGGAGTCGATGGCCCGATCTGTATGACTGACTGAATGTGCTCGCTTGTCTGGCGCTCGGGTTAGAGGTGTCGGATTCTACTACCAATTCTGGTACCCCTGTTGCCTGTTGCCCGCCTCGCTCGTGTTTAAGTGACACACCTTGGTTAAGTTCGTGCTGCTCTGTTGAAGGTTACCTGTTGCGCCCCCTGACTTGCTCAACAGCATGTGCGCATGTAGCACATGCCACCCTCTTTATGTTCCAGAGTGCTCAATTTCAAAAGCCCCCGTCGCTGAAATACCAGCGGCGAATTAGTACTACTAATAGGGCATTCCGTGCTACTCTACTGGTTTCCCTGCCCGTCGCTGTCGTTCATAATTAAGTAAGCGAATCTGTAATCGTGGCAAGGGTTCGGATCGGAACCCACAAAAAAAATATGTACAATACCCCAAACAACGGCATACCAATACAAGACTGAAACGGGAGGCGCTCATAGAAATCGATACTTCAGGACGATGTGTTTCCCATGTCTTCCTCCAAATCTTCCTCCAATACCTCCTGCACTTCTAACCCAGAGGCGCGTGCTAGCTCAATGGCTTCCCTCTTGCGTTCTTCCACGTAGTCCCAGAGACACTTGAGTATATCCCTTTGGCCTAGGGTACACCATTCCCTTCAAGGTGCTTATCTGAGGGATAAAACATGGTACACACTCACCTTGGACATATTCTACGATCATATCGCGAACGTCCTGTCGTATGGATGGCTCTGTGATCTTCGAGATCGCTTCCGCGTCCGGTAGTGCTTCCATCTTCCGGCTGAGCATGTCTTCGAGCGCCTCGCATACTTCTAGGGTGACTTCCCACCCGCCTTCAAGTGAAGTCACCGAGGCATCGTCCTCCCCACTAAACAAAACCATTGTCTCAACTTCTTTCCATAGTTCGCTTATTGGGCCGCCTTGCACGCTGTGATCTATATCCCGGCTGATCTCGTGTCTCTTCTCGCTTCCGCCGAGCTTGAGGACGATGGTGTCTTCTGGATTCGACTTGATAACGAATCCGTAACCGAGTAGGAGTTCAGAATTTGGCTTTGGGCCGTAGTTATTAAATACTTCGCTTCTTGCTGGCGTAGTGGAGCGAAGTAACAAGGCTATATGAAGCGGGGATCGGTTGATGTTGCTTTGGCCGTTCGCGGTAGTTGGAGGCGAGGACGTGACTTGCCATGTCACAGGAAGTCCTCGTGTGTGATTGAGACAGTCTAGAACTGGAAGCAGGACAGGATACGAATCCTCCGAAGTCGCCTGAGCGGTCGGAGCTGGTGAAAGAAGTGAGGAAGGAAAAGCCCTTGAAGACAAGTAAGTAGCAGCAACCAAGTATCGATCCCTGTTTGAAGGGTTGCACGATGGGATCATCGATCGGATGTGATGGTGCTGCAATTCCTCACTCACCACGTAAACCCTTCGGCCCATATTTTATCGGCATCTGCCAGAATATCGCGCACTTCTCGCCATTCAGTTGACCATTCCTTGCGGCGATCTTCTGTCGCGCCGTACAGATTTGTCCCCTTGAGGAGCTCGAATTCTGGGGGTGTGAACTGTAACGGCGTCCGTAACTGGTCGGGATGCGGTAGTGTGTCGAGATAAGCTTGATGTCGGAAATGGGACGCTGTACGTGACCAACGTTCTAGCTCACTATACATCACGGGATGGTCTTTCAGCACCGCCGCGTGCGTATAGGGAGCTGGGGGATGTTTAAAAAGAAAGCAATCCTCACGAACTTGGAATTGGTTGACCTTCTGTCCGTCAATATAACCCAGTGCAGAACGATGTAGGCGCAAACTATCTGACGCTCGCTTAGGCTGTCGATTCTTCTTGATAACGACGCGTGCTGGCCGTTGGCGATGGGTGTTATTGGTGTCTTGTATGGCGACTTGGCAGCCTCCCATATACATGCTTTGAAGACGCCGATTCCAAGATCATACGTGATCGCAAGATCGAATGGGCATGATAGTACAGTGGTGTTTGTTGGTATCTCAGCAGTTGTCATCACAGAGGTGCCCCGGGTCCCTAATCGCAAACCGATCATGTAAACCACAGTTGTGAGTATGGACTCGCGAAGTGCTTAGTGTAGATATACGTACCGGGAACGAATGTAAGTGATGGATGAATGAATGCACCGTTAGATTTGGCCCAGCTCCTAAACGTTTTCCATATTTCCAGCTCTGAGGAAGTGTCTGGCATGGTGGCGGCCACAGTAATGCTGAAAGAGACGAGGACCCGATCATGATCAGCTGATTCACTTTACTCTTATTTGCATCCGGGACTCAATTTGGGGGTGCACGGGCTTGACCTCGAGGACGCGACTCAAAAAAGAAGATGCCTGATTGGAGGGTTTGACTTTAAGAGAAGCTCGATTCTCATATAGAAAAGCGGGTAGGAATTGGGTTCATGTACGATTTAGACTTGCGACTGCCTATTCCAGTTCATCGACAATTTCGTTATCAATCATCCCCGCTTGCTCACCATTTGCGCTTCAACTGTCCCGTAAATTATTTCGTTTGTGAATTTTGGCACCGATCGATATAGGTGCCGATAGGGCCAACAGTTCGGCTCTCTGTATCAACCCTTCCCATTTCGGACAGAAGGGGAAACACGTATGCGTCTGATACACTTGGAGGACGGGACTCAGGGCTACAGCATATCTCGACAGGCGCCCCGTTAGTTATTGCGGTCATTAATTGCTAATATGATGTACGACATGTTATGGTTGGTGCGGATATAGCAGCAGACACATGCACCGCGCTCACTGAACATGAAAGCAGTCAGTAATTCCCAAATTTCCCATATGGATAGATGCGAAATTTCGGATGGGTTATTACCCAGAGGAGACGTCATTTGTTGGTCCGGCACCACAAGGTGTTTCTCTCAGACATATTTGCGGACGTTACAATATTGGTTCCTCACAACAGTAACGCAAGAGATAAGGAACGTCATGAGACTGGTCAGGGGTCCGGCAGTCGGAGCGTGTCCGGAAGTGCTCTTTCCCATCGCATGACTGCGACCGCATATCTGGACCCGAGTGGTATGGCTGGAGGCACACTTCTGCCGAATCATGGCCGTCAGTACAAGTGAGGAACCTTTTCCCCAACCTATCAGCACGAACATCATTCGCACCTAATGTTCTCAACAGGAGAAGTGGACATCTTGAGGACTCGATTTTCTGGCGACAAGCGTAAGCGCCATGAGACAAGTTGCTGAGGAGAGCGATAACTCGGCATGATGTCAATTATTATGGACCATGCCAACAGAGACCTGGACCTACATCCGGCTATACTCCAGGAACCATCCCCTGCAACTTAGTACCCGGGACCGTGTGTGGAAGATCACACATTGCTACTGCACGACACGGTCACTTCATTTTCCATCATAATCACATCCATGCAATATTGCAAAAAAAATGAGGAAAAAGCCGTATCACTTTGGACAGGGGATTATGAGAATGAGTCTTTGACAGCTTGAGCTGTGTGTAGACCCGCGTCTTAACGGGGTCGAACAGGAGACTTTCGCTTTTAAATCCTCCAGCTGCAACGAGCGACATCGGCCAACTCCGGACACTTCAAGGCATTGCGCCAAAACAATCCCAACTTGAAGATGCCAGGACCACTGTTCACCGAACTGTTTTACCGCATGTCCAATGACGCCAACATATTACAGCGATATGTTCTCGGTTACGAAATCGGTACAGCTGCACCTATCTATCTCATATACAATACTGCAGCCCGCAATTCGTCCCGAAGGATGATCGAGGACGCCCTGGAACGCATGGATGCAGATTACGAACTCGTTCATGAATTTTCTCAAAAGATCAGCAGGATTGAACGTACTCTACGACGACAACGCGCCATACTCCACAATTTCCTTGAACCCGTGGCTGCCCTTCCTATGGAAGTTTTGCAACGAATCTTCCTTCATGCCATTCAGCCAAAGGAATATGTAGGTGGGAAGCATCTTCCTTCTCCTATCACCCTCAGCCAAGTCTGCTCGACATGGAGGCGTGCGGCTCAATCGTATCCCCGATTATGGACTATGGTGCGACTGGAACTTTGTAATCATTATTCCTACGCGCCATACGCCCGTTATTCTAAAGGTCTCCCTTTAGAGCTTCATGAGCCTCGGAAGCAATATTTCAGGGTTTCAAGGATGCGGGGGCTGGGAAGCAATGAAGTCCAAGGTCGGATAACCGCGCTATCTTTGCCACTAGATCGAGAAGATGATTGGGACGCAATCGTTTCTGGTGATTCCAGTGATTTCTGGGAAGAAAGGGGAGTGTTCAACCGCGAATCTATTGAACGCCTAGCTTTGTTCGCGATCCGTGACGAGGAAGATGCCGATATTTACAGGGAAGCGTTGGCGCATCTTCCATCACTCCGTCACCTCTCCCTTGACAACATTTTCATTCTATTGTCCACCACTCAGCTAGCAAACCTTGTCACTCTCGCTATCTCCAAAGCTGACATCGGTAGCCCAGAGCTTGTTAAGTTCATCAATGCCTGCCAAAATATTCAAGAATTGACCCTGGACCGCATATCCATCCTTTGGGACAAGGACGAGGCCATCACTCGACAGGGGTCAATCACATTTCTCCATACACTTTCTGTTGGCCATCTAGACCATACTGCTGCAAGATTTCTTGCCTCTTACGAGATGCCTCGGCTCCAATATTTTGCGCTGAGTTTAACAGACAATAAGGAAAATGACTACTGGGATTCTATTGATGTCACCTCTGGTGATTGTCATAATTTGAAGCCACTGCGCATGGTGAGGGACTTTGTGAGTCAACACCTCGGTGACTTCCCCTTACCAAATCACTCACCGCGTGTCTGGTTAGATAGCAAATACACCGACGATCAAGGCTGTTGCCTTGAAAAGCGGAATGAAAACCGTATCTTATGCCCTCAAAAGATTATGGCCCCATCCATTTCACCAGGGGCATGACAATCTCCCTAGCCTCACGCACCTCACCATTTCTCTTTTGGGGCGTCTTGGAGGACCTCTGGAGGACATAATCAATGTTAACGTCCTAATTAAAGCTCACTTAGAAGGCTATCAGGCGGTGTCAAGACCGCTTCAGAGGTTAACCGTACCCCGCTGCATATTTGAGGATGATGTGAATTGGGTCCGAAGCCGGGTGGTAGAGTTGGAACTGACCGATTGATGACGGTGCTTTGAGCGGTATGTGCTATAAAACCATATTGCCAATGCGCGAGACAAACATTATCGCACTTGTCCTCTTCCACCATATCCAGCAACTCATTTCAAGACAAGCTAGTCAACCAGCTCTCACAGCCCCATCTTCTGTCGAGTTAGCCTTGACCGGACACTTTGTCAGCCAGTGGCAATCAGCAAGTCCGGCATTGCACGAGGATTGTCTGTAATGATACGGTTTGTAGGGGTCGAATTGTGTAATTGTTTGATTGATGATGTCAGGGTGTGTTCACAGCGTGAAATAAATAAGGTCTCTTATCCTCTTTCTGACCCCTTTCTCTCCACTTTGTTGCATTGCGAATCGAGGACCTTGTGGTGACCTTGTGTGTTCGTTGCCCTCACTTTCCTTGGGGACTCTGCGACCCTGGCCCTTACCCATCCAGTTCTAGTACTACGCTTCAACACCTTTTCCTGAAATGTATCTGTATTTTTCGAACAACAGGCACTTTCGAGGGACGTTAGTGGCTATGATGAACCGAACCGAACGACGGCCTTCAGCACAATCCGCCTGCCCCTGGTTTTTACGGTGTATCCTTTCTCGGAGAACCTCTTAAAATTTTAACTATCAGGATATCAGGACTAATTCACACCCCCTGACTACAGCAACATCGTCGCATACGTGCACCCACAACGGGGAGAGCACAGCAAGAGCCGGAATCAGCAGATGGCTCGGACACAGCAACGAACTCAACACCCCTACTAACCAACAACGGCGCAGAAAAGGCGGGACCAGCAGTACTTGCATGGACGTGTTAGCTAACACTCTTCACAACCGACTCTTACTAACGTACTTGAAATTTGACCATTTGGGGACTATGCATGTATGTAAAAATTCCAGAAGATTCAAGGCACTGTTGGCGGGTAAGGACAGGGACATTTTCTGCCGATGTTAAAATCCTCGGCGCGGGTCCGTTGGGTCCGGGCGCAGTGTTGGTGGGTAACAACCTGGGGGCTGCCTGAGGTCTTCCGCCATGTTCTTGAGTGTTACGTTGCTTGATCCATGAGCCTTGATAGGTCAAAACCGCGAACGACTCATTGGCCAGCAGTCTGCATTAAAATCTCAGATTGTATGTACTGCCTATCGCCAATCCAATAGAGGCACCGAACTAGATCTAATCATGAAAAGCGCATGTATCACAAGGTGTGGCATACTCATCCTCTGGAAGCGGGAAGTCCTCGACATGTTCCCATCTATCAACAAGTTGCTCAAGCCAGGATTTAACGGTTGGAAGCAGATTTCGGGAGACAGACAGTTTTTCGATCCCAAATCCGAACTCTTTTCGCTTTTTCAGGATTTGCTTAAGTATTCGGGGACCAAAGCCAGGACCTTCGTCCTGTTGTAAATCGAGGGGTGGATCAAATATCAGGGTAAGATGACTGAGTTTTGGGGCCGGGATACGTGAGCTGTGCAATGGCAGGCAGACTAGAAGTTCCAAGATGATCCTTAACCAGGATGCAGACCTCGTTCGAAATCGAAGTCCTCTAATTTGTGACGCATCTATGAGCTACATGTAAATCGGTTCAACTTCATGAGCAGTGATTCCGGGAATGGCGCACTTACGAAAGTCCTGAGACGGAGCAAACCCCTTTCGGGGGTGTACGTAGGTTCTGGAATTGGAATGTACCAGTCCGTTTCGACTTTCTCACACCCCGAGGCAAAATCGATTGCCAAGTCGACTAGATTTGGAGCATGTATCTCAGTGAAGAGATGGTCCAGGATCGTTAAGTTGCGAAGACCAAGTTCCAGCGTGTGTAGCTTCTCAAATATTATCACCGTAGGGGGTTCCCTCCGCATCGAGACCTTTACAGAGAGGTGCAGATGTTCAACGCCCCGGCTAACCTGATAAAGTTGGAGCATCCTCCTGGGGGTCATATCGAGTGAGAGTGAGAACTTGAAAGTTGACAGGTACGGGAGGGTAGCCGGTACGCATCCAATATCTATGCCACTCAGAGCCAGAGAGCGGATCTCCCTCAGTTTATGGAGCCCGTGCGGCGTGACCCCGTCGAAATACGGGTCTACACACAGCTCAAGCTGCCGAAGATTCTCACAGTCCCCTATCCTAGGTGATGCGACTTGATGCTCATCATTTTCATTATGTTGGATACGATGATGATGGGAAATGACTCTTTTGGCGTCTGTGTTGCGCAGCAGCAACGTGGGATCTTTAACTGTCGACGGTCCCCGGGTGTCAAGATGTAGGGGAAGATCCTTGGAGTATAGAATGTAGGGGTTACTAGGTCCAAGTCTCTTCCCGTGAGTATCCCGGATTATGGTCCATAGCGACGGACATGATTGGGCAGCACGGCGCCAAGTGGGGCACACTTGACTGAGTGCTAGGGGTTCGATATATTCCAAGGGACGGCGCCTGGTGGATCGAATTGCGAACCGAAAGATCGTCTGAAGAACCTCGATAGGCATTGCTGCGACAGGTTGCAAAGAAGTGCGCAGGCGTGCGCGTCGAATTCGAAGCGTGGCCTCGACTTCCTGAATGATTTTCAAGAATCCAAAGACAATTTCGTAATGTGCGTCCAGATGCCCCAAAAACTGCAAAGCAGCCTCTCGCTGGGAATGACGGTCGGAAGGATTGTAGACAGTGAACAAGGAAAAGGGGTAGTCGTCCGGCATCATTGTGCTGTTGGGTTGAAAGTGTCCTCGCAACGTATGTGCATCTTTTGAGATGCGGGAGAGGAGATTTTCTACCTCTAACATCTGAATCTCTAGAGAGAAGTACGAATGTGTTGGCTGCGGTGATGCAAGGCAATGGCTGCTGGCAAGAAGAGCCCACAACAAATCGATGTCCATGCCATAAAAGGG
Organism: Cantharellus anzutake; assembly: GCF_015039405.1. Lineage (NCBI taxonomy): Eukaryota > Fungi > Basidiomycota > Agaricomycetes > Cantharellales > Hydnaceae > Cantharellus > Cantharellus anzutake. The sequence continues at coordinate 101,969 of NW_024067172.1, forward strand.
AATTACAACGTTCTTCCCTGTCCTAAACGATGTGTCGGGAAAACTGACCAAGAAAGGTCAGATCAGCACTTACTGATGATGACGATGATGAATCTTCAGTATCGGAAACTAGTTCTGTACTTTAACACCTTTCACAGCTGATGTTTACTAGCTTGAATTTCGGGCGTGTGGGAACTCCACACTGTAAAAATTCTGCCAATATCGAATCCTCGATGTATCATAACGTTGGGAGCGGGTGCTAGAGCTTTCGTTCTGGTCCACGCTTCAATCGGATCCGTTACATCAGGGCGCACTTTCGGCGGGTGACTCACAACGTCACAACGTCCCTGATTGAATGGAAAAAATGACCAGGTCCTCTGAAATGCATTGAACGGAACCCAGGGTCCTTTGCGTCCCATTCAGTGGACATTAGCCTAGCTGAGAGACGCACCCCTTCAGTCGATGAAGACCTTTCCAAGTGAAATACTCGCGTTAGTGTTGCAGGATGTCTGCAAGCTGGACGACGATGAGTTTGAATTCGCACATAGATTCAACTCGAAACCACCCATCTCTACCACACGCACAGCTGCCCTGCTTGTTTGCAGGAGGTGGAATTGCGTAGCGCGTTCGCCCATTTATTTCACAATCATACTGTCTACCGTTACGCAGGCCCGCTGCCTCGGGCGTACCTTGAGTGACCAGCCATATCTTGGAAATTATATTCGGAAGTTGCTCTTCAACGGCGGATTTGGTGCAACGGCCCACAGAATACTTCAGGCGACTCCCCATATCACGCATCTCTGTCTCTCCTTAGCGATCCGCTCCTCGGACAGCACCCGAGGTCTCTGCAAAGCCATTCAGTACATTCAGCCTCGTTCTGTGAGACTGAATGACTCCAATAACGTCCACAATAACACCCACAGCCGGGCTCTTGTTGCCGCCATCTGTTCTTGTATGAAGGAAAATGGGTCAGGCTCGTTGAGTTTCGGTTTCCCTACGATATTCTTTGGGCTTGGAGGGAGAGGGGCGACAATCAGCATCATCTCCTCGAGGCAATGTACAACGCCCCGTTCCTTAACATTGTGCACATGCCTGCTCCATATAGTCCGACGCTCTCCTTCCACTTCTCACCAAATCAAGCCTGTCTGCGATTTATAGTGAGACGCCTTTTGGTCTTATCGCGGGGCATCATATCAGAGGTACAATCGACCAGCTTCCAGTGCAGCGACTAGCACTCTGCCACAAGATTCACTTCCCCCTCCCTGGGCCTTGGGGTCCTACCCGTCCTCACGAAACTCTACAAGCTGACTCAAAGTGAGTGAGAAGGTTGTTTGAGGACTTTTTCTGCTTCCCTGAACTCTGCCTTAGTAACTTGAAGCTCATGTTCCGAGTCGTGCCACCAATTTGTAATGGCTTCTGTGGTGATTCCCACTACTCTGTAGGGGCTCTTGTAAATTTTTCGGTCTCGAATTGAGTGCAAAAAACGACGGGGTCTTCTATTATTGCAAACTGCTTCACAACTTAGGGTCCTCAAATTGCGCTTTTATTCTTCCGTTCCTCTTTTCTAATCCTCTCTTTGTCATAATGGACGAGAGACGTTGGATTATGGGTGACTCCATTGCGGACGAATGCGGTGTGTGCACAAAATCGTGGCTTTTCTGTGAACGGTTTGTACTCATCCAAATACATACATGTCTTATCGAGCGAAATGAGTGCGGGTTCTGCCGCGTCAGGCGGCGATCACCAGTCATACTAGGCTACAAAGTGGTCGACCAATGTGAGAAAAGTTGTGTAGACTGAGGGTGAAGAGTGAGGGAAGAAGCAGCCTTCCGACTCGCGAAGAAGGGATTCGGCAAAAGCGACGGACTCAGGAGGGCACGAAATTTGAGCGTTTCGAGGTGCTGGGCGAAGATGTGTGACGAGGGTGCGGGAAGTGGTCGACTTGAGACTTTGTGGAAGGCTTCTGCAAATCCAAGTATCAATAACCGCTGGCCTCGAAGCGCCAACCGGACTGAGCATGAAATAGTTCCAGAAGTTCCAACATACAAGTGCAATGGCTCGCTAGACGGTGCAAACTTGCGCTATCGCACTCGCAGTTCGTATCCCAGCACTGCAAACGTCGACCTCGTTACTCAATCGCCATCAATAGCAGAGTTAACGGCTTGGAAGAAAATCATCCGAAGGACTTCGGCAGGCAAAAACCGCCACACCGTGCCTACACTCCGCCCGCCCCCTACAAAGGACCATCCTTGACACCCTCGATTGATCTGGGCGCGTTGCGAATCGAGTATTATGTAGATCGTAACAAGGCGACGCGTGGGTTTAGAATCCAAGATGTTGAAACTTAGACTTTCATTATGCCGCGTCTCATCGGCTAGGAATGTTTCTGCAGCTTCCCGTGCTAGCTTACACAAACCGTTAAGATATGTTGTGGGCGCTACGCCGGTGAAGGACTCGATAATTGAATGGAGACTGTTCTGACACGCGCCACACGCACCACTGGTGTTGTAATTTACACCCTCGCTCGGATAGACTTAGCAGTCCCTTCAGGGCCAAGAAGGCTGTCCGGTCAGACGGCGCTATCGCCCTGGCAGAAAATCATGATCGGCTCACTTCAGCCGCGAAAATTGAGTGGAGTCTCCTTTGGCACGCGTCACCATCACACGTTGGCAGTCTCGCTTATTTTCCGGACGCCCCAGATCAAGTCGGATCTCCATTTCAGGCAACTCGGATCAGTACAACCGCGATCTTGTTGGGATAGGCTGCCTCATTTTCCCGCACAGAGATCTCAGAGGGTCGCTCCATCGGCAGGCTTTAACCGGAACGTTCTGTGACAAAACTGATGCATGGAGGTCTTACAGGACATGCACAACACAGCGTTCTCGCGCAGGCAGGATATCAATCACACGCCACCTTTCATGTCGCTATTTACATCTTCGCTCGAATAGATTTAGTAGCCCCTTCGGGGTCAAGAACGCTGTCTGGATAAGGAAGGGATCCCTTATTGGTGTGCATTGCACCTCCATCCACGGCCTGGTCACCAAACGCATAAGCACCATAACGTTCAGGGCGATGGGTTAATCAATACTTACGATGATTTGTCCAGTCACCCAATTGGCAGCTTCCGAGAATAAGAACACTGCTGTATTCGGGACATCATCTAAGCCACCCTGGCGCTGAAGCGGTACAGAGCGAGTGATAGCATCCTTCTTGCCCACTGGTGTGAGACGGTCCATTCCCTCTGTTCCCAGAATTGGGCCCTACATGCATGAGTGAGGCATTTCAAAGGTCAACAAAGAACACGATGTATGAAATCAGAGCTTACCGGAGCAATTACATTTGACCGGACGCCACGAGGACCCTCCTCTACGCGAGGAATTCGACAAGGCATCGACACCAGCCTTCGCCGCTGAAACGTGGGCTAAGGCGGAGACGCCCTCAGTTGGGCGTACACAAGATACGTTCCAAATGACTATACCTTGGTAGGGGTACCATAGTAATGAAGAGTAGCGCTAACATGAATATACTGACAAATTCGCCAATTAGCAAGGAGAACATGGTGATGAAGGCTACCAAGATACTAACCGAACCACGGGTTCTTCGGACATGGGGAAGGGTGGCTTTGATCGTATTAAACGTCCCTAGCGTGTCAATCCTAACGACAGTAGCGAATGCATTCTCGGAAAGACCAGAGATCGGCGCCAGAAAGTTCCCGGCGGCCCTGCCCCCGGAAGATAAACGAAACGAGAATAAACGTTCATCCAAAATGCATAAAGAACAGAAGCGTACCACATATCACAAAGTCGATTTTCCCAAAGGTGTCGATACACTTTTTGGCAGCTGCCTTCAGCTGTTCAGGCTCACGAACATCTGCTTGTGCAAAACGCATCTCTGGCCTGTCGCATTACTAAGTTCCTTGGCAGCAGCTTCGCCCTTATCGACCCTATCCAACACAGTGGGGTGAGCAATGTCTGTCCGTCCGTCCGGATCTCCACGCTTGCCACCGACTCACTTTCGGCCGATGATAATGGCGTCGGCGCCATGCGACATCTGAATGTAACGATATGAAGAGGTGTCGGCATGAAATGAAGTCATTGTCGGTGCCACAGCCTCCCACTGAGAATGAACACTCACAATAGACTTAGTCATGGCCTTGCATATCCCAGAAGGACCTCCAGTGCAAAACAAAACTTTCCCCTCGAAAATATCTTTCTGTTTTCCACCGTCGGCGTGAACACGTATTGTGAACGTCTCGTCAGCACTCATGGCCGGTGCAATTGGATCATTCGGAGACCCACCTTGAAGACCTCAGTGCTTTTGATTGGTGGACGAGGGGGTATGGCGACCGACATGGTTGCTCCGGAATGCTGACTTTGAGAGATACGGGCGAAGGAGAGGTAAATATAAAGCCTAGGTAAGAGTGTTGGGGCTTCCGCTTCTTATGGGCTATGTGTTGTGGCTTGTGTACACGGAGGAAGATATGACATATTTGGAAATCAATTCCGGCATCCAAATTAATTGAACCGGTAGGATCAAATTCACCATTAAAATGCTATTTCGACCAAGACCCCAGCTAGACGTCTACGTTTGCGAAAATTGCGTACACTGTACAGAGGAACCGAAATGCTGCGACAGTCCCCACCGGCTGTAGAACCCTTGGTATAGAAATGTGTATGATACCTGGGCCTGTAGGCCGGGTAACCACTCCCGAGTGATACCGGCACGTTAAATATCCGGACAACACACACACGGTCCCTGTTTGCTTGTGCGCAGAATAAATTACGCATTGAATCCTCCCCGGTTAGCTTCTGTGAAAAGCCCAGGTCGAAGAGTCGTTCGTGTGTGCTCATGATGTTCATAAAATCGGATGACATTCGTTATTCATCTTAGCTTCATAATCTGCAATGACACCTCCGGCAAATGATGGTGCGACAGAGTCGGACATCTTGTGGTCATTCGTTTAGAGTAATTACAAGTAGACTGGAATTGATATCAGGGAGAGGCTGCTTAGTAAAGGCAAGAATAAGCCAATGGCCTTCAGATATAATTAAGGCAAACCGTATCACCGAACAGGATTGGATCAAACGAGCATGGTTAAAAAACATTCTGGACGTTGCAAGACCAAAGAAACTAAGGGACAGGGTGTGGGGTGAAGGGAGGTGCTTGATCGTCCATCTCATAGATCTTCGTCTTCTGGCCGGATCTGCGAAGGCTTAAGCATGCCAGGGATTCGTGATGCGGCTTGAAGCTCAGCCTCAGCTTTGAGTTTGCTTCAGCCTCCTTTTCGTCAATGAAAAGATCTGCATTATCTCCCGAGAATTCCTTCAATTGCACCAAGAAATCTCGTAGTGCTAACTTGAACTTGTTGGGGTCGCCGTGGAATTCGGCCATTTTGTAACACACATGCTTGCACTTGAGCGCTTTGGGGTGATGAGGACCAGTGACAGCCTTGAATGATGTCTACCACTTACTTTGCAAGGTGTGGAAGGCCGTCTTCAAAAAGGTTGCGTGTACATTTCAAGAACTCCTGATTGGTCATTGATGAATTCCCGACAGTTGCAGGATCAAACAGGGGGCATTGAGTTGGCCGGTCATTACTAATTGGAACATCCGCGCAAAGAACGATACTTTGCTGTTTGAAACCTAACGGCGAATGAGTGATTCACTGTCAGCGAAAATACTTAGGCTTACCGCTCTTGTGGTCAGTGTCGGTGAGGACGAAGAAGATATCTTGAAGCAAGCTCAGGAAATACTGCTGGAAGAATGCGTTCGAAATATTCGGTTCGCTAACTGCGAAGTTGTCTATTATCTCGTTCGCGACTACACAGCGAGTCAGGCTTCTACCAAAGCGCAAATGATGCCAACACTCACGTCCAAGACCAATCTCCGAAATATCACGCATCGTGTGTTTAATGGCCCACACAGCACTATCCATAATAAGCTTAAACTCTGCCGGCGGTAACGTCAGGAGGGCTAGAAAAGGGATCAATGTCTGAGTACAAAGACATCATCATCGAGACAGACCGGGGAAACATTTCAGGTTGATAGCCCGGAGCAATTTGAAGAACGCCAGTCGGTGTCAGGGTACTCAGAGAAATCTTCACTAATCATGGATAAGGTACTTTGGAATACGGCGTCAAGGATGGCTGGTATTTGGGGGGTAAGGAGGCTCTGGAGGACGAAGCGAGGAGCAAGGAACGGTAAGTGGCTGAACATCAAGGTTGAACTGAAATGGAGTTACTTCTAATTTCGAGACA